>NC_057873.1:225455-271737 GCF_019740435.1 Gambusia affinis
GACACAAATAAAATGTTGATTTCTTGGGGGCATACGTTCCAATTCATGAGGTGTCATAGATGGATATTGGGGTCTCGCATAGCAGAGATGTCGCTATTTCTCTTTTATCCGCAGTGTTTGAGGCAAATGCACCAGGCGATGAAGGTGAGCTTGCAGGTTTATCTAACACAGGGCCCATATCTGGTTTCACTGCTTTTGGGATCTCATATACATTAGCAGGTACTTGTTCAGCAAGCAAGTATTTAGTCGTTAGCAGAGTTAACTTAGTCATCTTAGCGAATGTCTTCAGGCTAGGTAACTTTGAATCCGTATCAGATGATGCAGATGAGGTAGGTAAATTTTTCTCAACAGCAGGATGAACTTGTTTAGCGCCATTCATTGTAAAGTTCTTGAATAACTGTTATGAATATGTTTGATTTTTCCGACATTACTTATAGCAGAAACACTAAAGGCCGAAGCCCTTGACTCTGCTTCTATTGGTTATTTCAATCTCATAGAGGTTGGAAGGAGTTCACCAAAAACAATGTGCTGCATTGATCAGAATAACAGATGGGGTGAGGGAGGAGTGACTGGGGGAGGGTATCCGGTCACCAGAAATTAAAAGGAATTAATGATTAGGGTCATTAATCACTCATCAATCATCAATCAAAATATTTCCACTAAAATGAGAAAGATGTCTTTTCTTTTTTAACTTAGCTTTAGTGCTAAGCTATAAATTAGCTCAACTAATAGATTAGTGGAACTGACTGATAATTATGACAGAAAAGAATAAAAATGCAACTCAGAAGTTCTAGTTTAATTTATTTGGGGATTTTGAAGAGTCAGTGACTTTTTGCTTAGTGATGGATATTTCATCATTCAGTATGTTGAGTCAGCCAAAGCAGATGGAAACTGTGATACTATCACAAGATGATAAACATGCAAAAACAGGTTATGACTAAAATTATGAAGGTAAAACATTAAATTAGACCAACACAGTAATTAGTAATGCCAGAAAACCTGCTGGCTTATTAAAAATGCACCACAGAAACCCGACCCGACTATCAAACAGGAAACTTTGACCCAACCGGGCTCACAGTTTGGGTCAGAACCTCAGAGGTTCAGCTAATATTTTAGATTTTTGTGTCTCTTCATTCATTGTTTTATGATATAAATGCATTTTGCTGCAGCAGCACAAAGGGGCTGGTAGTGTTTAATATTCTAAATAAAATATGTTTTGGGTTAAATGGGCCTAAAATATCTCAGCTCTTTGAAATAAACAAGTTTTTCCGTTGAAGATCTAAAGTTTAGATTTACCCTGAATAACCTGGTTATGTTGCAACAAAACTGATAAAGTTGCTGAAGTTTCCATCCAGATTAGCATCACTCAGCTTGCTCACGGCAGCACACAGAGGCTGAACATCCAGATTAATGTTTAGATTTCTCTCTCTGCCTCTCTGCCTTTCTGCTCTGATGATCAAAGGTTAAAACTGAAATGAAATGACAGAAAAATGATTTGTGAAAAAAATCTATTTAAATGTTTCAGATTTATAATCTGAAGATGTTCCATCAATCCTCCTGGAGGACAAACTGACCACTTCTAATTCACATGAAGCCTGCAAATGTAATAAAACAAAATAACACAGAGACCTTAAAGAACACGGTAGCACAACTTTGAACCTGAACAATCAACTGAACTCAGACTCTGACATCAGAGCTGCTCTACCGTTAAATTATTGGGCCTGTTGTTCTTCATGCTTCAGAAGCAAAAACCCCGAACCGTAATCCTTTACCTGGTCTCTGACACCAACAACAACAAACACATGCAATATATTTGGAAATAATTATAAAATAAGGTAAAAACATTGTCTGTTAGAATGTATAAAACATTTTAGATACTTATAGCACCTTTTTACAATAAAAATGTGCACCTTTGTGCACAAAGGTAAAGTATGTGAGGATGCAGTCCCAGTTCAGGAAAAACTCAGACACCTTCCATGTGTAGTACAAGAAGCTGTGTCACAGGAACTGGATCTGCTTCTGAAGGAGGGCATTATCGAACAGATTGATGCTTCTCCCTGGATTTCTCCTATTTTGGTCACAACAAGAAAGGAAGGCAGACCAAGACTATGTGTTGACTTGAGAGAAGCTAATAAAGCTATTGTTGCCGACATTCATCCTTTGCCCCACATGGATGAGCTTTTAAGTGAGCTCAGGGGTGCCTAGGTTTTCTCCACCATAGATTTGGCATCTGCATACCACCGACTTCTACAACATGAGAACATACATGAGAACAGTCGTCCAGCTTTTATTACACAGAAAGGACTTTTCTGCTACTGCCGTGTCCCTTATGGGTTTGCCTCTGCTCCATCTGCATTCCAAAAAATGATGGAAACTGTGCTGCATTGTGTTTCTGTGTTTGATTTGATGTAAAGCACTTTGAAATGTGCAATACAAATAAAATTTGATTGATTGACTGATGTTGTTATCTCATTTCTGTGCGCTATTTTCAGCAGAGAGGGGAACCCTGACTACACAGTCACTGATATTGGGCCGCGGTTTCTTTCCAACTCTTTTGCAGATTTTCTCAGAGAAAGGGGAATATCTCATCTGCGTACAAGTGTATACCATCCACGGAGCAATGGTGCTGTTGAAAGATGGAATATAGTTCTAAAGGAGACAATCCTAACTGATGAACACATGCAGAAAGACTGGAAAACTACTGTTACTGATTTCCTCCAAAACTACAGAGCAATGCCATGTAACACAACTGGAGTATTTCCCTCAGAATTACTGCACAACAGGAGGATGAAAACAAACGTGAACAACTTTCCAAGTCCAGGGAAAAGCAGAAAATGCACTACAATCCAAGAACAGTTAGACAGAAACAAGAAAAATGTAAACAGTATGCTGACAAGCGCCGCGCAGAAAAGACATGAACATTTAAACCTGGAGACATGGTGAGGGTAAAAAGACCTGATCATGTTCACAATGGAAAAGTGTTAGAACTGCTGCTCAACCTGTGTGGTCCAAGGACTTTCAACCAGGCTAAAAAAGATGAATAAATAAATACATAAATGATTGGGTGTTACATGTTTAGGGTTCAGGTGAACTAATTCTCATGGTACAAACTGGTTAGAAACACCTAACCAGATGGAAACTGTCATACTAACCCAAGATGATAAACATGCAAAAACATGTTTTAAATAAATTATGATGGTAAAAAATTTAATTAGTCCAACAGAGCAATTAGTAATACCAGAAAACCTGCTGGCTTATTAAAAATGCACCAAAGAAGCCCGACCCGAATATCAAACAGGAAACTTTGACCCAACCGGGCTCACAGTTTGGGTCAGAACCTCAGAGGTTCAGCTAATATTTTAGATTTTCGTGTCTCTTCATTCATTGTTTTATGATATAAATTGTTAAGGAAAAATGATTATTTTTAGTGCTTAATACAGTTAATCATACGCCAGGTGTAAAAGGTATATTGAACATTCTTATTTTGAACAAATTTCTTAATTTTGAACAGGTTTGGGTTAAGGATTTAAAACTAAACTACTCTATCGGTAAGTATTCAGAAACAGGAACCAAATGCAAATCAAAAGGGGATCTCTCTGTGAGGCGCCTGCTGTGTTATCAGAGGTCAGGAGGCCATAAAATTAGTATCTCCTGCAGGACAGAAGCCTCTTTGGTTCACAGAACATCAAAGGTCTTCCAGAACCAACATCTGGCATGGTTTAAACTAAATACAACATAGAATATTGAAATCATTAACATTTAATTTCTAAGACATTTTTCTAAGTATTAATAGCATGCTTTTAACCAAAGTGTATTATCTAAGTTTTATTAAATGATTAATGTATCTGAAAATTGTACTATCTGTCACAATATCTGAATCAAAATGGAAATTGTTTGAATCTTATGTTTTAAAGGGTAGAGAAGCAATTGTACCTCATTTTGTACTGTTGATTTGATGTGTTATTTTCGGTAAGGACTCACTTTGGAGATGCTGAATGCAGCAGAGCAGAACTGGGTTTTGTGAAGGTAGCCTTTCCTTGAACCAAATTACTGGATGTACCTTTGTTAAGAAGATAACGGGAGACACTCCGAATTTCACAGGTATCTGTGAAATCTTATTTTATGATTTTATTTGCCCAGATGGCCCGTAAGAGCCCATAAAACCAGGATGCAGCTGGTTGCTCCTTTTTTATACCAGGAAGAGCAAATGGCCTTTGATCTTGGCGTGAAATTAAGGGACGGTCTAAGTTTTTCTGAGTGTCCAAGGTAGCTTCTGGTTGGTCAACCAGAGGTACGCCTTAATTGAATACATTAAAAAGTAAAGACACACCTTCAGTATAAAAGTTCGTGCATAGTAATAATAATTCAGACAGCTGCCCTATTCTGCCTTTTTTGGCATCAGCTTTCTCCAAAGACATGTCTTTGCCTCTTTCACTATCTTTTCTTTTCTATTTCTTTTTGTCTCAGGTAAAGAATATATATCTCTGTAGCTCTGCAGTTTTCTTGTTAATTCATACGCTTTCTATGGAAGTAAACTCTGTAACTCTGTGATGTCATCACGCATTGCTGTTCCTTGTCGCCACACGCCGCTCGCTGAGAGGACCCGGGACCATAAGGAAGAGAGAGCCAAGCTTTTTTCCAAATTTAAGCTAACTTAAATACTCTTTCTTTAACAAAATGCATTTTGCTGCAGCAACACAAAGGGGCTGGTAGTGTTTAATATTCTAAATAAAATATGTTTTGGGTTAAATGGGCCTAAAATATCTCAGCTCTTTGAAATAAACAACTTTTTCCGCTGATGATCTAACGTTTAGATTTACCCTGAATAACCTGGTTATGTTGCAACAGAGCTGATAAAGTTGCTGAAGCTTCAATCCAGATTAGCATCACTCAGCTTGCTCACGGCAGCACACAGAGGCTGAACATCCAGATCAATGTTTAGATTTCTCTCTCTGCCTCTGTAACTGGATCCTTTCTGCGTTGAGCTGCTTTTAAGTGATCAGGCCGTGACACGGTTTGTCTTTAAAAAGATGATTTCTCTATTTATTCTGACGAGAACCATATAAGAAAACAACTGTGATGTAGGCCGCTCGCTCCAAGTCCTACACAAAACAGAAGTACGTAACAAAATTAACTTAATAAATCTATAAATAAACTGGATGTATTTAAATAAAAAATAAATAGTACAAACCTCTCCCACAGGACAATATGACAAAAGAGGCGGGGCCTAAGGGACGCAAACATTTTAAAGACAATACCACAGAAGAAGAAACAAAAAGTAAAGGCTTCTGTACTTAAAGTAAAACAATGGCAAAGATTTTCAGCCAGGTAGGGAACAATACAAATAAACAACAAAAAGACATTTTGTGTAATTATAACAAAAGAGAAATACAACCAGTTTACACCTTTATGAAGCCTTTCTGCTCTGATGGTCAAAGACTAAAACTGAAATGAAATGACAGAAAAATGTTTTATGAAAAAAATCTATTTAAATGTTTCATATTTAAAATCTGAAGATGTTCCATCAATCCTCCTGGAGGACAAACTGACCACTTCTCCTTCCTCTGCTTCTTTCTCCTACTGCTCTCCATCCTTGAATGTCTCCAGTTATGGACTGTTAAGGAAGAGTATTTTAAATTAGCTTAATTTGGAAAAAAAGCTTGGCTCTCTCTTCCTCTGATCCCAGGTCCTCTCAGCGGGCGGTGTGCGGCGACAAGGAAAGCAACAATGTGTGATGACGTCACAGAATTACAGAGTTTAATCCAATAGAAAACAACGTATGAATGAACAACAAAACTGCAGAACAACAGAGATACAGATTCATTACCTGAGACAGACAAAAGATAGAGAAAGAAAAGGCAAAGACAGAGAAAAGAAGGCAAAGACATGTCTGATGCCGAAAAGGCAAAATACTGGCAGCTATCTGAATTATTATTCCTGTGCACAAACTCTTATGCTGAAGGTGTGTCTTTCCTTTTTAATATATTCAATTAAGGCATACCTCTGGTTGACCAACCAGAAGTTACCTTAGACACTCAGAAAAACTTAGAACTTCATCTTTTTAGGCCAGAGATCAAAGGCCATTTGCTCAAAGGAGCAGGGGCAGCTGCATCCTGGCTTTCTGTGCTCTAGGGCCATTTGGGCAAATAAAAGCTGTCAAGAAATCTGATATGTGTGTATGAGATCTGTCCAGGCTCATTGCAGAAAAACCGAGCATAAAAAGGCCTGAAGAGATTGTTGCAGCTTTGTAGGTTGATTAATGCTGTTTATCAAATGTGTATTCCCTTATTTACTTGATATGTAGTCCCTCTATTGATAAAGAGAAAGGAAAAGTTATAATGATGAACTAAAATCAAATAATCTATGGTTGTTAAAATGTAATGAATTGAGGTTTTACACAGGAGGAGAAATAACCCTTTGCAGCGACAGGAAGTGGTTAGAAGTCAGAGCGTGTGCGCTCTGACTCCCTGTCAGTTGCAACAGGGAGCAGCAACAGGAAGTCAGCGAAGGAAAGCTTTGCCGCTGATTCTACAGTTTTTAAATAGAAACGAAATGTCATTTGTCAAGAAAAAGTCTAAGTCAAGAAGATGCTGGAGATTTTAGTTAACAATAAACAACGTTATCTTTAAAATGAATCATTTAAGAGGAATTTATACTCAACAGTAAACTTAAAGGTTAATAAAATAAATATTCTGTTTCCAGCCTGCAGATAAGAAAGACTATCTAAATATTGTGAGTAATTGAATAAGATTTAAAGAGCAACGCTTTTGTTGATGTTGGTTTGCTTATAGTAAACATTTACTCATGTATTAAAACTGTAACTTTGATGTCAAGTAATTAGAATTATGGATTATTCCTAGTTTCTTTTCAGAAAACTTGTAGTAAGCTCACGTTAAGTTACAACTGATGAATTATGGATATTATAATGAATTGGTAGATGATGAATTGGAGAGGTAGAATAAGTTATAAATGTGATTTGTACTCTGAACTTGAAATGGTGGAAGGATGCAGCTGCCTGATAAAGATCAGAGGAAGGGCGTGAGGTGTGAATGGAGCAGATCTCGGGTTGCAGGTGTCACAAGTGCATTAGTTCAACCGCCCACGTGGAAAAAGAGACACGTGGAGAGTTGGGGCCTGGATGGGACCATGGGTTGCGTGCGCAGATGTTCTTTGTCTTGGAGAGAGAGAAAAGAAAGGTATAAAGCCACGAGACTGAAGGAACACGAGGTTCTTCGTCTCCGGAGCTGAGGCTCAACACAAGAGCGGCAAGAAGACCAGCAGAGGATTACGCCGATGGAACCAAGGAAAGCGAGACTCACCTCACTCTGGATTAACAAGGCGAAGATCCACCGACCCACGGCCTTGGTTCCTCATTGGATTTCCCTACTCTGCACTCAACCCAGCGATCTCAAAATACATCGCACAGACTTGGGGAATTGAACAAAAGTCACAGGATCGATCAAGAGCTGTTCGGTTGGATATAACATACAGTTCACCTTATTTCAATTCCGAGGAAGGATTTACTTTTTTAAAGATAAAGATTCCGATCAAGAGCTGTTCAGTTGGATATAACAGACAGTTCATTTTGTTTCATTTCCAAAAAGGATTAATTTTTCACGGTCACAAGTGGAAGGATTCTAACCAAGGACCTCTGTTGCCGAGATCCAATTCCATCTGGGTAGGAGTCTGCTGCACCTCAAAACCTTATTTGATAGAAAGATGACAGTGTAGGGAGGTTATTAGGAAATAGTTAAATTGATCTAAATTTTATTGATTTTCTTTGTATGGTAATCTCAAGTGAATTCTGTATGCCTGTCATTTACCCTGCTAAAGCTTGCTTAATAAATGCATATAATATAAAATTCTAATCAGGTTGTGGACCTTGAAATTAATTGAGTCATTTGAATCAAAGTTCTTCTATTTATAGTAAAACCTGTATACACGATTCTAGTAATGTGGGGGCTTCAGACTTTCCTTTGGTGAGTTTAAAATAATGGCCTTGGGACTTGATTTTTTTTAATCCTAGTCACTAAAGATTATTCAGCCGTTAACAAGTACTCGTTACATTTTAGAAAGAATACTGCCGTTAACAGAAGTGGTTATTTAAATTATGCAGTTGTCTGGGCTACTCAACTGATTATTTATTAACTGAAGAAGGCCATAACTTCTGGACGAAGGTAGTGAGAGCTGGACGAATTTCTTTCGCCACCAGTTTAAACAGATTATCTCTTATAGATCTTGATCAGGGTAAGACCCAGGTCTTAGAGATTTTCCGGACCTGTTAGACAGAGAACTGGTCAGTAGTCAGCCCCGAGGAGTTGAGAGGAGAGGGCGAGGCTGGCTATTGCGTAGTAACAAACAAAGCATAAAACAAGATCTCACAGATACCTGTGAAATTTGGAGTGTCTCCCGTTATCTCTCCTCACATAAATTCTCAGGAGAAACTTAAAGGAAAGGTTACCTCCATAAAACCCCGTTTTTGCTAATCTGGAACCAGCATCTCAAAAGATTTTAATCTTTGCCTTAAACCAAAAAATAACACATAAAATCAACAGAACATTTTCATTCAAACAGTTTCCATTTGATTCAGATATTGTCACAGATAGTACAATTTTCAAATACATTCCTCATTTACTAAACTAGTAGTTCTAAAATTAGATAATACCCTTTTAGTTAAAAACCTGCTATTAATACTTTTAGAAAAATGTTTTAGAAATTAAATGTTAATAGTTTCAACATTCTGTGTTGTATTTAGTTTTAGACCATCCCAGATGTTGGTTGGAAGACTTTTGATATTCTGTGAACCAAACAGCTCAAATGTTACTGCATTCGAGGAGATGCTAATTTTATGGCCTCCTGACCTCTGATAACACAGCAGGAGCTTCCTCGAGAGATCTCTTTTGATCTACATTTGGTTCTTGAACTGTGCATACTTACCACAAACCTGTTCAACATTAAGAAATTTGTTCAAAATAAGGATGTTCAATATACCTTTTACACATGGGGTAAGATTAACTGTATTAAGCACTAAAAATAATCATTTTTCCTCAACAGGACCTTACCAAGCTCCGCCCACAACTGATCACATAACCGCAAGTCTCACTAGCAAAGCCTCGCAGTGCGTTGTTTCTGTGTAAACACGACTCCATTAGTGCATCATTTCTACAATATATCAGCTACTTAGTAGCTGCTACTACAATGGACAGAGGAACTAACAAGTTTATGTCCTCAACTGGGAGGAGGTTACTGGTTTCTCAGTCACAAGCTGGTTGCTGCTCGTGTTCTCACTAAAACCAGGAAGATAGAGCACATAACACCAGTTTTAAAGTCTCTCCACTGGCTCCCTGTAGCTCAAAGAATAGACTTTAAAATACTGTTGTTAGTCTATAAATCACTGAATGGTTTAGCACCACAATACATTAAAGATCTGCTGCTGTTGTATCAACCTTCCAGAACTCTCAGGTCTTCTGGTTCTGGTCTGCTCTGCATCCCCAGAACCAGAACCAAACGAGGAGAAGCGGCATTTAGCATCTATGCACCAAAAATCTGGAACAAACTTCCAGAAAACTGTAAAACAGCTGAAACACTGACTTCCTTTAAATCTCAACTAAAAACCCACTTGTTTAGAGTTTTATTCGAAACGTAATCAATTGCAAATTTATTGATGTTGTGTTTTTATTGTTGATTCTATGTTGCATTGTATTTTGTGTTTGATTTGGTGAAAAGCACTTTGAAATGCCTTGCTGCTGAAATGTGCTATACAAATAAAGTTTGATTGATTGATTGAAACCTGAGGTCAGCAGGTGTCAGTCAGTAATGGATCTGAACTTTGACCTCAATATGAGAAGCTAGAGACTGATAGGAAGAACCAAAGAGCTCTATAAAGGAAAAGGCAAATCTTCTGAAGTTGGGATATAATTAATTTAATTTCACATAATTATCGCGGTAGAAGCCATTTGTTTGTTAAAATTTTATGAAATAAATTTGCTCTATTTGTAAATGACGTAAACTCACAAAGGAACGAGGTAATTAGTCCAACGTTTAGAAACTACAGCGGCTGTAATGAGCCACAGCAAAAGTAAATAAAGGTAAAATAACCCAAACAGGTGATCAACTCAAAACCACTCCTACCTTTTTACTCTCTCTTTGTAGTTTAAGCACACCTGTTACCGTGGCAACCGCCTTTGCCCCGCAAGACTGGGAAATATTACATTGAAAACATAACATCCTGTCCGTTACCATATCAAGTTTCCAGGCTTGATATTTATTAATCGTTGCTTCCCTGAACACAGCGATGGTTGATTGACCAGCTGTACTTGGTGCTAGAGTGGCTAACAGGAGGAACAGTTTAGTCCAAACCCTTTTCTGTTAAAATAAAATCTTTAGTGAATGTCAGATACAGTACACATTGCATATTGATCTGTTTAGCTAACGCTAGGCTTGTAGCAGACAGACTTCAAGGTGTAGAAGTTGTATCAGTGCTGCCATTATGTTGTACTTAGCTAGCGGGAAGCACGTGTTTGAGAGACGGCCAATCACGTGACCACGTAGAATGGGCATCAGCCAATGAAAAGCGGCCCCTCTGGTAAGGTCCATTGCTGACATGAAGTTGATGTTCTCTCTCTGTTTCTTCTCTTCATAGCAGCTACACCTGGGCTCATTTCTGTTTAGCTGTGATCCCTTCCTGGAGGGAAGCTGAGCTACTGCTGCCAACAACATCAGGTTCCCCTTCAGTGGATCACACACCTGGATCCACTCCGGCCACATGCAGAACAAAGACTGAACTAAACACAGGAACAACAGACACTGGTGAAACCTGTGAATCCCAGTAGGCCCAGTATGAACCATCTACATTATCGGATCATAGGAAGGAGGCGTTGTCTCTGAAAGCAGCCAAAGATCCGAACTGTGACGTTCAGGAAGTAGCAGATAAAAAAGCTTAAAGTAGGAAGTCTTCAGAGTCTGGAGCCTCATCCTGATCACATCAAGAGACGAAGCTTCACTCCACATCCAGAGGAAACATGGACCAAACAGCCCTGATGCTGCTTCTGTGTCTCTGCAGCTCAGGTAGGACTCCACTTTCAAACAAAAACACTGATATTCACCAGAGTTCAAATTAAAAATGATCGACTGATAAACATGTTAAATTTTACAAACATAAAACTGGAAACTGTTTCTAGTCTCAGATTATAGAGCTGCTGCTACACAGTTAGTGATGTTTATATTGTCTACTTGCTGCTAAGGAGCCAATAAAATCAAGAATTGTTGGTTTTTGTGTTTTTATGATGTAAAACACTTTGAACTGCCTTGTTGCTGAAATGTGCTATTAAATAATCTGATTGATTGATTGATAAGGAGAAGCTGCAGAAACTCTGCAGCAGCGCTGAATCTGCACAGTAAACAGGTGGAGCCACATAAAATGGCTCCTTCTGCATGAATTCTCTCATCTTCCTCTTGGCTCCACAGGTTCTCTAGTAGGTTCTGGTCAGGCCCGTTTGCTGGCCAACCAAGCCCAGTAGCACCACGGTCATTGGACCAGCTTCTGGTACCGCTGGTTGTGTTGGTGAAAACGTTTGAGCTCCGTTTGACGTGGGAGTGTCTCAGGCAGGATGTCGAACTCGCCTGCTGCAGATTAGAATCAATCAACCAATCGATCAGTTTATTTGTAAAGCACATTTCAGCACCAAGGCGGTTCAAAGAGCTTTACGTCACAAAAACATAAAAAGTCCTAAAGACACCACACAGTAAACCAGTAAACAGTACATTTTGTCAAAGTGTCGTCGTTACACATCAAAATGTTGTTCAGTGTTTCATTTATTATGTTTCAACAGCAAATCTGACCAGCTGGGATTTTAGTCCAGATTAAAGGAACTCAGTGTTTCGGTTGTTTTGCAGAGTTAATTGTTGAAACAGCTTTTCAATAATATAGCTGATGAATGAAAGGTTGGAGATCGGCCTGTAATTCTGCAGTAATTATTTGTTCAGATTGTTTTTGTTTTTTATATCAGTGGTTTGAAAACTGCTGGGGGAAAACACCTGATGAGAGCGAAGAGTTTACTATTAGAATCAGATCAGATGAAATGACAGGCAGAACTTTCTTAAGAAAAGTTGTGGATGTTATTATCTTTGGGCATAACATGGATATTAGATTCTGTGTGGCAGTGAATGTTGACCCTCTGATATTTTTTTATTTTTATTAATTTTTTTTCTCTGAAGAGTTTTTGAGGCGCTAGTGGTTTGTATTTTTGTGATAGTAGGCAGACAGGAAAGAGGGCGAGGAGAGAGAGGAAGACATGCGGCAAAGGTTGTCGGGACCCGGAGTCGAACCCGCAACCTCCACATCGAGAACAAAGGCCTCCAAACGTGGGGCGTGCTAACCTCCTGCTCCACCACAGCACGCCCCAGATAATATTTATATAATCTAATATTTTTAATTTTCTCTGCAGCGTATTTGTCAAATTCATTGCAGGTCAGGTTGTTTGTCAGCCTGTCAACTGTGGCAAATAAACCTCAATCATTGTTCATGTTTCTGTTTATAATTTCTGCAAAGAATGTTTCCTTTGCATGTTTTAGTGTAGAGTAATATCTTCACAGTCTTTCTTAATAGATTTCATAATAAACAAAGTTGAGTTTTCCTCCATTTACATTCGGCCCTACAGCAAAATTGTCTTGCAGATTTAATTGTTGACACATTTCTCCATGGAGGTTTGTTTCTACCAGACACGACCTTCACTTTAATGTAGGCAATGAAATCAATGACATCTGAAAGTTTATGATGGAAGTTATCCTGTCAACACATCCTAAATCTGTCTTTGCTTTTTGTAACCCAACATGTAAATGTTGTTTCTTCCAGCGCTGTCTGATGAACTCAGGCTGGTAGCAGGAAGGAGTCGCTGTGTTGGCAGACTGGAGAAGAAGAATCGGGGAGACTGGGAACCAGTGAATTATTGGAACTGGAACTGGAACTTTACATCAGTAGCTGTAGCTTGCAGACAGCTCCACTGTGGATCTGTCTTGTCGTTACGAACAGATGCGGACTACAATGTAGTGATCGTCTGTTCAGGTTATTTCATATCCTGTCCATTGTCTTCCTGTTCTGCTTCCAACTCCACTTTAAAAAATTCTCACTTCCAGCTCAGTCTGGGCTTCTTCCCCTTCACCTGGATTCACTCGGGTAGATTTTCTACTGGACCAATCAGCAAACAGAAGAAGAAGTTTGAACCATGGTTAATTTTCTGTTATTTTTGTCATGTTCCGTGTTTTTCTGTGTGTTTATTTTGAGTTTTCTGTGTTTCTGAGTCTCCGTGTTGTCCTGTCGCCCTTTGATTAGTTCCCAGGTGTGTCTCGTCCCCTGATTACCTCATGTGTATTTAGTGTCACCTGTGTCTCTGTGTATTTGTCGCGTCCTTTCTGTCTGCCTGGTTGTATGCCACGCATTATTTCTGTTGCTACCAGTGTGAACCCTGGTTTCTGCTCAGACGTGCCGCCAGAATTTTGTGGACTGTTTGGAGCTGGAATTATTATTAAATTGTCTTTTCATCCACTTTACCTGGGTCTATGGCGTCTGCCTCACCACTTCACCACCATTTCATGACAATTTTAGAAACATAGTCTCTGTAGTTTTAACAATGGCAGTGGAGGAAGTTCAGTCCATGGTGGCCACACTTCCACAAATTGAATTAACATTAACAGTCGCCTCATTCGGCTCTTCTCTGTTTATGGTGGACAAATTATTGTAAGGTAACATCTGCTGGTTGTATTGTCTTCATTCTAAATGCTAGTGAACTCTCACCAAATAAAGCTATTTGGGTTGCATGCACAAGGTTGGGAGATGTTTTCCTGCAGCTGCATGAGAACCAGACCGTCGCTCCATCAGCCTTTCAGTGAAAATGTTGAAGAAACTTTTTGTTTCTGCATCCACAGACTCAGTCAGGCTGGTTCAAGGGACCAACCGGTGCTCAGGCAGACTGGAGGTGAAGACCAACCAGTCGTGGTCCTCAGTGTGTGAAAAAGACTTTGACCTGCAGGATGCAAAGGTGGTCTGCAGGGAGATTGGCTGTGGGCCTCCTTCAGTCCACCAGGGGGCGCTCTATGGAGAAGCAGAGGCTCCAGTGGGGAGCAGAGAGTTCCTGTGTGAAGGCAGTGAGTCTGCTCTGCTGAACTGCAGCAGCAGGAAGAGTTCAGGTAGAAACAGCTGCTCACCTGGTCAAGCTGTTGGACTCACCTGTTCAGGTAGAGGAGGATCTGCAGACCTGCTGCTGTTCACTGCTTCACTTCCTTCATTAATGAACTCTCTGTCTCTGCTCAGGTCAAGACATCAGGTTGGTGGGAGAGGCCAGCCGATGTGCTGGGAGACTGGAGATGAAACGTCAAGAAGAGTGGAGACCAGTGGATGCTTGGGATCGTTACTGGAACATGAACTCAGCTGCTGCAGTTTGTGCTGAACTGGACTGTGGTTCTGCTGTTTCAGCAAGAAATTCATGGATAGCTTCAGAGAGACCAGTTTGGAAGATCTGGTCTGACTGTTTCCAGTCAGGATCTGCATTAAAGAAATGTTTACCTCATGATGAAAACAGTGATGAGAGCCTTGAGTTCATCTGCTCAGGTAACTCTGAACTCTCATATTTATTTCTTTTAAAATGTTTCTTGCATCAGGTTCCAGATGTCTGCAGAGAAACCGTCACCTTTAACTAAGAACCTGAAACCTTGAGGAGAGGGAAACTAAAGTAATTTAAATATCCAGATAAAGTTTTCAGTTTAGCTCACATAGATGAACAAAAACTCATCATTTTGATAACTTTTAATCTCTGCTGCTTTGAAGTCGATGCATCAAAATCCCAGGAGGAGTTCAAGGAAATCAGACATTTTAAAAACCTGAAAATTAACAGAAAATTAACTTTTGATCCAAAATGGTGGATTTCCTGTTTTTAGTGAAAATAGCAGGAAAACCTTTTGTTTGTTATGGTTGTTGGCCTGGATGAACTAGGGGGCGCTGTTGAGTCATTTTGCCAAATTTATTTTTAAATCAACTGAAATATTAACAATTTCACAGAAATTAAAGTTCAACATTTAGTGAGTTTATTAACATGTTTATGTACCAAAAATATGATAAATTCAGCAGAAATAAAAATGAATGATAAAATTCCAGGTACAGTCGGTTTCACTTCACCTTTGATGCTCTGAGATTTTCTAGTTTGGTTTTCTTGGCCTTTATTTTTATCAAACTCAGAGATGTTTCCATGTGAATCTAGAAAAATAAAGTTCTGAAATATTTTAAACCTTTTTTCTTTCTGCATCCACAGACTCAGTCAGGCTGGTTCAAGGGACCAACCGGTGCTCAGGCAGACTGGAGGTGAAGACCAACCAGTCGTGGTCCTCAGTGTGTGAAAAAGACTTTGACCTGCAGGATGCAAAGGTGGTCTGCAGGGAGATTGGCTGTGGGTCTCCTTCAGTCCTCCAGGGGGCGCTCTATGGAGAAGCAGAGGCTCCATTGGGGAGCAGAGAGTTCCTGTGTGAAGGCAGTGAGTCTGCTCTGCTGAACTGCAGCAGCAGGAAGAGTTCAGGTAGAAACAGCTGCTCACCTGGTCAAGCTGTTGGACTCACCTGTTCAGGTAGAGGAGGATCTGCAGACCTGCTGCTGTTCACTGCTTCACTTCCTTCATTAATGAACTCTCTGTCTCTGCTCACATCAAGCACCCATCAGGTTGGTGGGAGAGGCCAGCCGATGTGCTGGGAGACTGGAGATGTTACATCAAGAAGAGTGGAGACCAGTGGATGTTTGGGATCATAACTGGAACATGAGCTCAGTTGCTGCAGTTTGTGCTGAACTGGACTGTGGTTCTGCTGTTTCAGCAATAAATTCAAAGGAAACTTCAAAGAGACCAGTTTGGAAGATCAGGTCTGACTGTTTCCAGTCAGGATCTGCATTAACGAACTGTTTACCTTATGATGAAAACAATGATCAGAGCCTAGAGTTCATCTGCTCAGGTAACTCTGAACTCTCATATTTATTTCTTTTAAAATGTTTCTTCCATCAGGTTCCAGATGTCTGCAGAGAAACCGTCACCTTTAACTAAGAACCTGAAACCTTGAGGAGAGAGAAACTAAAACTGGTTTAAATATTACTGACAGACTATAGATCTATCATAAAGGTGCTAGTAATCATGTATAAACATGCTAGTAACCATGGCAACCAGTCTGTGATGAGCTCCTGTCTCTTTCTCATTCATGCCATCTTGTTTTCCACCTCAGATTAAATCCAGTTGTCTCTGTGTTTCCTCTGCGTTCCCAGGTCTGCTGGTTGAGCCGCTCATCTTCCTCTCTTCCTCCACTGACGGGGTCTCCACAGGCAGAAAGCAGGGGTCTGAGCTCCTCATTGGATCAAGTTTCAGCATCATGTGCTCCATCAGACCTCAGTATGAAGGCGGCTCCTTCCAGCTCATCTTCAGCTCCTCTAACTACACTCAGAACCACACCCTGCCAGCTGTTAATCACTCCGCCCTCTTCCTGTTCTCTGCTGCTGGCCACGCCCACCAAGGAACCTACCGCTGCGTTTACCACGTCTACGTTTTCTCCTATAACTTCTCCTCTATGAGCCAGCCTCTCAACCTCACTGTCTCAGGTAAACTCATGGAGTCCATCAGGAAAAGTTCTGCTTCAGGTGAACCAGCAGCTGTTTGCCTCATTCATGAGGTCAGAGAGGAGGATTGATGATATCAATGTTCCTGATCAGATCTACAGGCAGCATGAAAACAAGGGTATATATGATTATTTTCTAACTGGACTCATCTGATGAAAGCTGATCCTGAATCTGTTTCATTCAGTTTCAGCCTATCTCACTGCTTTGATCATCAGACTGGTTGTCGTCCTGCTGGGTTTGCTGGGATCAGTCCTGGTCCTCTACTTTAAGGTACTGCATGTATCATCCATGATGTGTTCAGTTGGGAAAGTTCTTGCATTGAAGCTGAACCATCCTCTGTTTCCAGGCCAGGAGAAACCAGAAGTCTGGACCAGAAAACAACCATCATGATGAAGGATCCAGAGCTGAAGGCAGCTTAGAGGAGGAGACTGCAGTCTGAAGGAACCAGGAGAACATGATCTTCATTTAACATCCACAGGAAGGAGCAGAGAGATGTTTCAGACTCCTGGAAATCTATCTGTCTATGTATCTATGATAAAATGTCTCTGTGCTCCTGCAGCAGGAAGGAAGTTCAACATTCAGAAATTTGTATCTGGACTAAACCTACTTAAGTAAAACTTATATAAGAAGGGAACACAAAGCATGCAACAAACAAAATATAACAGAAAACCCACTTCATCAAAATCTGATCTTACTCAACCTTGCAAGGATAACATATGGTAGAATATTTAGGGGTCAAAGGTCAGGTAGCCAATTCATCAGACAATGTGGACAAGCTGCCTCCGATCTTCTACCATGATAAAGTTAACTATGTAGTCAACATGAAGAGTGTAAACGCCGTAAACGAGCTTCACTGCCTGAAATTCATGGACGCATATAATTAGTATTTCAACAGCTTTGTTAAGGAGATAAAAACTCTCTGTGTGAATAATGAGGTTCTGGTGACTGGAAGACCAAGTACATGTAGCAACAAACATTTAGGCTACATGTCTGTTTATCTTGCAGATGGGATGGAAAATTTTATTGTTACTATGATTATGAATGAATCGATTCATAACAGTTTTATGGTTCTTGTGTAAAGCATGTGCTCATGGGAAAGTTTTCTGAAGCTGTTTCTCTGAACTTTTTATTAGAAAGTTGTATAATATTTTCTTCTTTGCATTCTTATAACATCCTTAAATGTTTAATATGCTTTATGAAAGAAAATGTGTATGTTTGCAGTCTGTTTTGTAGCTATTTAGATTATTAAACTGTGAAAGTAACGAAACCTTTCCTATAAAACAGTAAGCTGTGTTTTTCTCGAGGATCTTTCTCCTGACTGTGTTCAGTGAACAGAGACTCCAAATGCTGTAAAGCCTTCAAATAAATATTGACAAAGAATTTATAAATTCCCTATGGTTTTTGATAGTTTTTCCTCAGTCTGTTAAAGATAATTTCAACAACAAACAGGATCCAGCGAGTTGGAGAGGTCGAGGGCGACGGGAGGTAAACTTCAGAGTCTGAGGTATGAAGAAATGTAAATCAATTAAAATAGGTGCAAAAATAGCTTAATGAGAAATGTGAAGAAACATAAATGACAAAGAAATAAAAAGGAAATGATTAGAAAAAAATATGACAAACATATGAATGTGTGGATGAGAGAAGCTGAATGCAGAGTGGAAGGCAGCAATGGCACATTTTATTAGGGTATTTCAGGACATCAGCAAACTGTTTGGTTTGTGTTTATCATCCACAAGGTGGTGGAGTGGTGGAAGGGGACAACATGAGGTCTGCAGTACCCACCTTGTCTCTGTGGTCATCAGGGGTTTGTCAGTAGTGTTGAGGAAAAATTATTATTTTTAGTGCTTAAGACAGTTAATCTTATGGCATGTGTAAAAGGTATATTGAACATTCTTATTTTGAACAAATTTCCTAATTTTGAACAGGTTTGTGTTAAGGATTTAAAACTAAACTATTCAATCGGTAAGTATTCAAAAACAGGAACCAAATGCAGATCAAAAGGGATCTCTCTGTGAGGCTCCTGCTGTGTTATCAGAGGACAGGAGGCCATAAAATTAGCATCGCCTGGAGGGTAGTATCATTTGAGCCTGGAGGAGAGAAGCCTGTTTATTTCACAGAAGATCAAAAGTTTTCCAGAACCAACATCTGGGATGGTGTAAAACTAAATACAATATAGAATGTTTAAACCACTAACATTTATTTTATAAAACATTTTGGGACAATATCTGAATCAAATGTAAATTGTTTGAATGAAAATGTTTTGTTTAGTATTAGAAAAATGTTCAGGATTTAAGCTAAAGCGGGTTTTGGAAAATGATTGTGTTAACAATGCTTAGGATTGAATGTTATGTTTCATAGGTTAGAAAAAGGAATTGCACCTCATTTTGTTCTGTTGATTTTATGTGACAAGGCAAGGATTTAAATCTTTTGAGATGCTGATTCCAGATGGGAAAGAACTGGGTTTTGTGAAGGTAACCTTTCCTTGAACCAAATTACTGGATTTAGCTTTGTTAAGGAGAAGATAACGGGAGACACTTCGAATTTCACAGGTATCTGTGAAGTCTTGTTTTATGCTTTTATTTGCCCAAATGGCCTTAGAGCCAGAAGACCAGGATGCAGCTGCTTGCTCCATTGTTCTACCAAGGAGCAAATGGCCTTTGATCTTTGGCGTAAAAAAGAAGAAGTTCTAAGTTTTTCTGAGTGTCTAAGGTAGCTTCTGGTTGGTCAAACAGAAGTACGCCTTAATTGAATATATTAACAAGGAAAGAAACACCTCCACTATAAAAGTTTGTGCACAGTAATAATAATTCAGATAGCTGCCATTATTTTGCCTTTTTGGCACCAGCTCTCTCCAAAGACATGTCTTTGCCTTTTCTTTCTCTATCTTTTGTCTGTCTCAGGTAATGAATCTGTATCTCTGTTGTTCTGCAGTTTTGTTGTTAATTCATACGTTGTTTGCTATTGGATTAAACTCTGTAATTCTGTGACGTCTTCACGCATTGTTGTTTCCTTGTCGCCACACGCCGCCCGCTGAGGACCTGGGATCAGAGGAAGAGAGAGCCAAGCTCTTTCCAAATTAAGCTAATTTAAAATACTCTTCCTTAACAATAGATACTCTGTGTGGCCTCAGTGTCCCACTGAAAGTATTGACCAGGTTCATTCGCTGCGGGAAGCACAGAGGGATTGTGGGGAATCATACCTGGCTGTGAGAAGGAGCTGGTATATTCCAACATTGCTGAGCCCAATGTCCACACACAAACGGCCACAGATGTAACATACGTCACGCTCTCTTGGCCCTCCGCCCCTTTGCTCCACGGCCTCGCTCCATGCCTCTCCGTCCACGGCCAACCCCACGCAACCCTCCTCCATGTTCCTGTTTTGAGAATATAAAGAAGGGTAAAGAGGAGCAGGTGCTCCCCCATTTTGATTAGTGTTTTGCCAGTAGTTAGAAACCCCACCATGTGTAGGTGAAACTTGTGAGGGGGGTTGCAGGACCATGCAACCATAACATGGTCCTGTTTATCTCTTTTTTTACTTAGTTTTTGTTTTGCTTCCTGCAGTTGGAGTTTCAGTAACTGAGTCTCTAAATCCTTGGTGTCAGACTGTTTTTTCTTTAACTCGCCCTGCGCCTTTAAGAACTGATGAAGCAGGTGTCTCTCCAATCTCACATGTTCACACCCTGCAAGATCTGGATTGTTTTTTATAGATTGCACAACCTGTTCAGGGACGCCTTTTAAAACTGCTTCTCTAAACATTTTAGTGAAGTTTGTGGATTTTAGGATTAACTAGTTTTCTTGAGCCTGGTTTCTGCAGATTTATTTATATACTCTTTGGGATCCATGTTACAATCCCACTCAAATTTAGTAATAGGAGCTGTGGTGGCTGGAGGAAACTGCTGTTTTATTGCTCGAGCCAAAGGCGTGATGAATTGGTGAACTGCAGTTGAATTATTTACATTTTGTGTCCCTGCTGCATTCTCCTTATCTTTCATGACTATTCCAGACATAGATCTGCTCATTATTGCTCTAAAATCACCCATAGCCAGAGTCATGCCTGATGTTAACAGGTCTAACTCTGCCAGCCAAAGGCTCCCACTCTGCCTGAGTTCTGTCTCTGCCTTCTGACTGTTTTTTTATGCAGCCTCTTTTAGTGAAAACTCCTGCCTCTTCCTGCTTTTCCATTGCGTCTATCAATCCTTTTTTAGAATCAATTATCCCTTGCAGCAAGTATTTTCCCAATGGCTGTCTGTTTAACAAGTCGCCTCCTTTCTTCTCCACCAGACATTTCATCTTTTTTTGCAGTTTTCCTTCTTCCCCCTTATTCTGAAATTCGTTATGCTCTGCCAGATAAGTTATTAGTCCATCTATTTACTCACCAAGTGTAATCCAAGGCCCTATGCCCCGCTTTGAATCGGATTTCTCCTTGTCGACCTCATCCGCCATGTTCAGAGCCAGAAATCATCTCTTCTCTTCTCTCTGCCTTCTTACTCTTCGCACGGCAGCGAGAAAACCAACACAGCAGATAAATGTAGCCCGTGCTATATTTTGGGTTCATTCATTTCAATTCATGTGAATGTTAAATATGTAAAAAAAAAGAAAAAGGTTAAAATGTTTAAAAAAAGGTTTAAAAGCAATTTCTAAACATTAGTAATATTCTTATGTTAAATGCTTTTGTTGTGTACAATTTTTGTATTTTATTTCTGTATTTAATAATTGGCGAATTATTTTACTGATTTCTAATTGGTTAATGATACTGATCCTTGCCCGGATGTGTACTTGGAGGGAGAGAGAGAGTTCGACAGAGAGGGGTGAAGGAGACAGTCTGCACGATCGTTCCTCCCAGTTAGCATATGCTAAGCCTAAACTTTTCCCAGCTACGGAAAGACAGCTGCAGTTAAGTGTTCAGCAAGGACATTTATAAAAGCAGTGGACTTTAGTTATGTGCTGCGGGACATTTTTTCTCTGTTTTATTCAAGACGTCGCAGCTTGGACAGTCGTGAAATACGCGAGAGCACGCTAGGTTATGAGACAGTGAAGTGAGCTGGATACCACGTGGTGAGCTACACAACTGCTGAACTGTGTGACCGAGGAGGCGAGAATCGTCTTGGACGCCGAAGGAGTTGAGGTTTTGTTTGGAAAAGACGACCGAGATCGACTACACGGTGGGGACCGGGAGATTCAGTGCTGCGGGAGTCCATGCAGGAGACACGTGCGGAGCCGCGACAGGCCCATGCTGTGAGCACATGAACGCTCTACTCTTCGTTTCCAAACGCAACGAGTCAGGTATCGATTCATTTTCTTTTGTTTGCTCATTGAGTGAAGCGGCCAGTGTTTAGTTTTCAGGCCACAACGCACCCGAGCGACGTACAGGCCTGCAACGGGTAACTTTGTGGGACATTTTAGTTATTATAAAGCCGGCATAGCTTAGGTTTTGCTAATGACTTTGGTGATTTTGCATATTTTGTTTATTTCTTTGCTTGTGTTTATGGTTTGTTTTCAAATGTAAGATATTTGCTTTATATTTTCATAGTAAAAAGAAGAAAGGCATTTACTGTTTCAATTCATTATTTTATTAACAGATTCTTCTTGGAAAAAAGGGCATATTACAAAACATTTATAAGGGAACTAATAACAAATCCGATAATAACGACTGCAGTTTTATCACCTTTTAATGATAAGAACTCAGGGCGTCCCATATTTAGTTAATTACATGATTTTTGAATGTTTTGCCAGTAAAGTAGGCAAAGGGGCGCTACATTTGGAGATGCTGAAAACAGAAAAGCAGAAACTAAGTTTGGTGAAAATAACTTATAAGTTTAACAAGTAGTAAACGACTTTTGATTTCTGCCGTATACTTAGGGGAGGTTTAAGTTTTCTGAATGTTCCACGTAGCTGCTGGATTGGTCAAGCAGTGGCACGCCTATTTGAATACATTAAAAGTAAGACACAACTATATGATAAAAGTTCGAACTGCAGTAATAAAGATTCAGATTGCTGCTCCTCTATTTTCATCAGCTCTCTCCAAAGACATGTCTTTGCCTTCTTTTCTTTGTCTTTCCTCTTCTCTATTTTTTTCTCTCAGGTAAAGAATGTATGTCTCTGTACTCTGTAGTTTTCTTGTTAATGCCTACACTGTTTGAGTGTGGTATTAAACATGCTAATTCTGTGACGTCATCACGCACTGTTGTTTTCCTTGTCGCTACGCGCTGCTCGCCGGGACGACCCGGGACCAGGAGGAAGAGTAAGACAAGCTTGTTCCAAAAACTAGCTTAATAGTTACTTTTCCCAACACAAGTGACTTTTAAAAAATGAAGCCCAAAGCCGCTTATAATAATCGGACTTGTCGACAGAAACTCAAAATAGTTCCAGTTTTTCCACCAACAAAATGTAGGCCCTGCATTGTTTACATTTCTGTTGCATAGAGACGTCGGTCACTCAACAAGACGAGTCGAGGAAATACGATTAAATTACAAAAGAAGATAGTAACGCACAGTGATTTTGATAAGTAACTGTAGTCTGACTACTGGATTTGAAATAGCAACGCGTTAGATTACTTGTTACTGAAAAAAGTGGTCCGACGTCAGTAACGCGTTACAGACATCACTGATTATATGAAACTGAAACAATTTATGTAAAGAAAAATGATGAGGACAGGCTGAAAATTTGTGACTGATGAAGTTTTGACTGACTACAATTCTGACTAGTTGTTTTGTGTTTTGTCTGCGTTGCTTTACATGTTGGTGTGAATGAGAGTGTAAGATTAGAAGAAAAACAACAAACTGTGCTTAAGTACTGAGTAATTGATCAAATTATTAATCATTTGATATCTAAAAATTATGTAGCCTGTTGATTTAAAATACAAAGTTTAGTGAAATTTTGATATTTAAAGCTACTTTAGTAGATGTACTTAAATTGATGAAAGTAAATGAAAATAATATTTTCTAGACTGAAGTTTAGAACCTTTTAATCTAGGCAAATAACAAAAAGCATCAGCAGAAATAAAAGTGTTAAATATAGAGGAACAAAATATTATGCACAAAAAGATACCTAGAGATATGCAATAGTGAAGCCCTGAAGTAGAAAAAATGATTGTGGATAAATAAAAGGGCGGCTTTGAATACTGGTTGAATTTTTCATGTAAAATAATAAACCTTTATTAGATACATTAGCATGTAATGCATCAACCTGGGGGGATAATACATTATGGATTTACCTTTAATATAATTTATTTAGATTACTGAAACTTGTATAACTTAAACAAATGAAGAATTTTTGAAGAACATGTTTGATCTGTGCCAAACATAACCCACAGGGAAACTGGGAAACTTAAGACCAAGAAGAGGAAAGTTTCCAGAACCTAAATATCCGTTTCAAGTGATTCATATGGATTTCATAGAACTAAATCAAAGTGAAGGGAAAAATATTGTCTGGTAGACCCACCTGCATCATCCAGTCGGCGCGTCCTGTGATACTCATGGTTGGATGCCCTTGGAAATATAGCACTCTAGGTTCCTCTGAGATGTGAGTTAAAGCTCCCAGTTAACGTTAAAGCACAGGGGATTCTGCCAGACGTACCCAGCAGACCCTCACAACATGTTTGGGCCTGCCAGGTCTGTCCGGCATCCTCCCCCACCACCGGAGCCAACTCACCACCAGGTCGTGATCACTGGACGGCTCCGCACCTCTCTTCACCCGAGTGTCCAAGACATACGGCTGCAGATCCGATGAAACAATAACAAAGCCGATCATAGAACTGCGGCCTAGGGTGTCCTGGTGCCAAGTGCACATATGGACACCCTTATGCTTGAACATGGTGTTTGTTATGGACAATCCATTACGAGCACAGAAGTCCAACAACAAAACACCACTCAAGTTCAGATCGGGGGGGCCGTTCCTCCCAACCACGCCCCTCCAGGTCTCACTGTCATTGCCCACATGAACGTTGAAGTCCCCCAGCAGAACAAGGGAGTCCCCAGGTGGAGCACTGTCCAGTACCCCCTGTAGGGACTCCAAAAAGGGTGGGTAAACTGAGCTGCTGTTCGGCCCGTAAGGACAAACCACAGTCGGGACCCGTCCCCCCACCCGTAGGCGGAGGGAGGCTTTCCCAAAGAAATCCTGCTGGCTTGTTAAAAATGCACCACAGAAGCTCGACCCGACTGTCAAACAGGTAACTTTGACCCAACTGGGCTCAGATTTTGGGTCAGAACCTCAGAGGTTAATCTAATATTTTAGATTTTCATGTCTCTTCATTCATTGTTTTATGATATAAATGCATTTTGCTGCAGCAACATAAAGGGGCTGGTAGTGTTTAATATTCTAAATAAAATATGTTTTGGGTTAAATGGGCCTAAAATATCTCAGTTCTTTGAAATAAACAACTTTTTCCGCTGAAGATCTAAAGTTTAGATTTACCCTGAAAAACCTGGTTATGTTGCAACAAAACTGATAAAGTTGCTGAAGTTTCCATCCAGATTAGCATCACTCAGCTTGCTCACTGCAGCACACAGAGGCTGAACTATATTTACTTTAAATAATTGCAAAATAAGGTAAAAATATTGTTCGTTAGAATGGATAACATTTTTTAGATACATAAATAGCACATTTTTACAAGAAAAATGTCAGAGAATATTGCCTGCTTGCATAAGCTAAATTTAATGTTTAATGTCATAAAATAAAACTCACCTTCATATCTGTGAATGTATAATGAGGCGTACATCTTTAAAACCTATAACTTATTACAAAAATTAAAGATACAAAATGAAATATAATATTGGAGTGCCTATTTTCTTACTTCTTGGTTTTTATTCACTGTTAACTTGTTTTTCACCCCGCTACAAAGTGCTACACCGACATTGTATTTAGTGGAAGCCAGTGCTAAAGTTCTAATTTAAAGAGTTTTTTTATCTGATTGTTCAAACAATTCTTTTCTTTTAAAGGTTTGTGAACTCGCACAAAATCTAAGGATGAGACTGAGACCAGCAAATGTGCAGAGAGAAAGTTTTAATTCATCTGCAGACGGAGAACAGCACACGCAGCAAACCCGAGTGAGTTCTGACTTGGGGCTGAACGCCCGATAATTTATATAGGATACATCGCACATTACGTGATTACACACCCTGGCTCAGAGCCAGATAAAAAAATCTATAAGTTGCTTTTCTGTGAGATTCAGTTGAGCAGGTTTGCATGCACATTCACACCCCAACCACAGAAATATGCCCTTAGCGAAACATAGTGGATTGACCATTTGATAACCTCTGCTTTCTTTCTGTGCCATAACAGGTGTTTTCCCCAAAAGGCCTCTCTGTGGGTGGCTGAACAGACACTGCATAACTGAACTTCAACAGAACTTCTGTAAAATAGGAACATTGCCGTAGCAATTTCTGATATCTCTAATCGCTGAACATCCTGTTCTAACTTATTTGTGGAGGTTCAGAAGTGCATATTTCCTGTTGTGCTGCAACTGAGTGCAAACCTTAATAAAACATCATAAAGTGTACATTCAAAATGACTAACATTGTTAATTAATTTATTTCCTTCACAGGTTTTATTTGTCTCATATAATATGTTTTCTCATTTTAACAAGTTTTGTATCTTCTGACTTTTCTCATTTTAATACGTTCTCATCTCGTTAGCACAATTTTTCTCATTTTTTTCTTATTTTAATGAGCATTTAATCTCTGTATTAAGACATTTCTTGATTTAATGACATTTTTTACATATAACATGTTTTCCTATCTAACAAGTTTCTCATCTGGTCTTAATGAGTTTTCTCGTTTTAACGACTTTTGAATATCATTGTATCGAGATCCTGAAGCTATTTCCAAACTCTGGCTGTTAAGCGCTTCCTAAAACTCTTATGTGAGCATTTCTCCCTGATTATCCAAACTGAGATCAATATGGCCGCTGTCCTCTACAAGTAAGATACTGACTGCTCATTGGTACTTAACAGAACTCAGTTTCCATCAGCAGTGTGTGTTTGGTTGTTCTGAATGTTGTGATGATTATTCTGTGTTTTCTGCTCCTCAGTCCAGCCGCTTGGTGGACAGTCGAGGCCTGAGCTGCAGCACACAGAGCCTGAACAGACGGGGATCGCTCGGTGGGACCAGCTAGCACAAAAATAACACAAATCATTTAAATACAAGGAAAAACTGATGGATTGTTTAAAAACCGGACTCAAAAATGCTGCTGTGAATCAGCATCAAGAGGATTCCCCACCATGAGTCTCCAAAAGATGGTCGCTGCAAACTGGGGGTCAAAGGTCGAATTTGACTGTAGGACAGTTCTGCAACATTTCCTTTTCTTGCTCCTGTTTTCTGAGTTATAAGAATCAAGTTTAACCATTTTAAACGCTAAATCTTTAAAACAAAACAAAATAATCTATTTATTCATTTTAACAACCAAGAAAAAAATCTAGAAATCTGAAATAGTTTCATTAGAAACGTTCATCATGAAGAATTTTTTTTTTTTAATTCTGTGTTTATAAAGTAGGTTGTTATTAACTTTAACATATCAAGTTATTTTTTATTTTTGATTTGGGAACAAAGTTGCAACATTTGTTCCATTTCCAGCTGCTGCTTTACTTTTTCAAACTGCACTGAATCAAACCCTTTGAAAAACCTGTTCCCCTCCTGGCCTGTGGGGGCGCTGCACCAACAACCACTGAAGGAAACAACATAAAAACCTCTGCAGAAGATACTAAACGCAACTTCCTTCTTCGTGAAATGTAAACAGAGATGGAGTAGCGACAGATTTTAGAGGTTGGAGGATTTTTACTGATTTTGGTTAAAGACCACGAGCCATTTGTCCTGGTAGCGCTAGGCTAGGCTAGCATGTTTGTTTTGGTTGTATTTACCCAGAATGCCCTGCACTGTAGACCACTTACTAGGCAAACAAACTAGAGTTCGATTAAAGCGGACCAAACAGGACTGGTGTGAATTTATGACATTGTATTTCGGCCATTGATTAAAAAAAAGAAAAATAAATTTCTGCCAAAACCTTGAAAAATTTCTAGAAAAAATACCGAAACAATTTGTGAGTTTGAAAAGTCAAAAAATTGCAAAAGAAAAACTGAAATTCTGAAATTAATCTTAGAAAATTTCTAGAAAACAACTTGGAAAGTAAAAAATTTTAACTTTTGAAGCTGAAATTTCTAAGTTTCCTTAAAAGTTCAGAATTTTTTTTGGTGGAAATTTATTTATTTTTTTCTTTCTATCTACAATGGCCTTAGTATGTTTCCACATAAATGGACCTCAGTTTGAAACAACATAATGGAGTCAACTGGCATCAGAAATCTGACAGATCAGGAGGATTTTTAACAGAAGGATAATTTTTTAAATTAGGTTAAACACTAAGATGGTTTCTCTTTTGTTGAGTCAATTTCTGTTTTTTTTGTTTGTTTTTTTTTAGATTAAATAGATTAAATTTGGTAATCCCTGACTCTGGTCCTGATCTTTAAACCAAATAGAAAAATGATTTACTGATTCTTTCTCTACACAAATAAAACAACTTCACTGCATTTTTATTAACATTTTGCATGTTTTATTTGTAAAACATTAAAGGTTTGGACACAGCTGGTTAATCGTTTCTAGCAGGATTGAACATTTGAAAAGGTTTATAAAATTGTAGCTTTATTGTCTGTTTTAGTGAAGTATTTAAAGTTCAAAGGTCAAACATGTTTTTGTTACAGATGGAAGTTTCTGCTCTCCATGTTCTGATTTCTTGTGTTTATGAATGATTTTATATTTGCTGTTAAATCACTGCTGTTTGTTTGGGGAGTTGAAGTTATACTGTTAGTTACCATAGAAACCGTATTTAAAAATAAAACACATTTAGGGTTAAAACTGAAGAAGTTTACTCTGGTTTAGAGGAATGTTTGTGTTTTATATCTGCAGCTTTGTAAAACGTTAAATAGGATTAAAGAGAATTTAAACCATAACATGAAGTTTTTTTAGTTTGTTTTCTGTTTATTTTTAAAAATTAGCTTCAAAAGCAAATATTTTTATTTATGTTGTTGCTTTTCTTTTGTAGAGCGTCAATGCCCCTCCCCCACCTAATGCTGCAAGTCAGCTGACTGCAATGAAGTTTTCCAGGTTGATTGGAAATATTTCCACTAAAATGAGAAAGATGTCTTTTCTTTTTTAATTTAGCTTTAGTGCTAAGCTAAAAATTAGCTTAACTAATAGATTAGTGGAACTGACTGATAATTATGACAGAAAAGAATAAAAATGTAACTCAGAAGTTCTAGTTTAATTTATTTGGGGATTTTGAAGAGTCAGTGACTTTTTGCTTAGTGACGGATATTTCATCATTCAGTACGTTGAGTCAGCCAAAGCAGATGGAAACTGTGATACTATCACAAGATGATAAACATGCAAAAACAGGTTATGACTAAAATTATGAAGGTAAAACATTAAATTAATCCAACACAGTAATTAGTAATGCAAGAAAACCTGCTGGGTTATTAAAAATGCACCACAGAAACCAGAACCGACTATCAAACAGGAAACTTTGACCCAACTGGGCTCAGAGTTTGGGTCAGAACCTCAGAGGATCAGCTAATATTTTAGATTTTTGTGTCTCTTCATTCATTGTTTTATGATATAAATGCATTTTGCTGCAGCAACATAAAGGGGCTGGTAGTGTTTAATATTCTAAATAAAATATGTTTTGGGTTAAATGGGCCTAAAATATCTCAGTTCTTTGAAATAAACAAGTTTTTCCGTTGAAGATCTAAAGTTTAGATTTACCCTGAAAAACCTGGTTATGTTGCAACAAAGCTGATAAAGTTGCTGAAGTTTCCATCCAGATTAGCATCACTCAGCTTGCTCACGGCAGCACACAGAGGCTGAACATCCAGATTAATGTTTAGATTTCTCTCTCTGCCTCTATGAAGCCTTTCTGCTCTGATGGTCAAAGACTAAAACTGAAATAAAATGACAGAAAAATGTTTTATGAAAAAAATCTATTTAAATGTTTCAGATTTATAATCTGAAGATGTTCCATCAATCCTCCTGGAGGACAAACTGACCACTTCTCATTCACAAGAACCCTGCAAATGTAATAAAACAAAATAACACGGAGACCTTAAAGAACACGGTAGCACAACTTTGAACCTGAACAGTCAACTGAACTCAGACTCTGATATCAGAGCTGCTCTACTGTTAAATTATTGGGCATGTTGTTCTTCTTCATGCTTCAAAAAAAAAAAAAGCCTGAACCTTAACTCTTTACCTGATCTCTGACACTAACAACAACAAACACACATAATATACGTGGAAATAATTATAAAATAAGGTAAAAACATTGTCTGTTAGGATGGATAAAACATTTTAGATACTTAAATAGCACCTTTTTACAATAAAAATGTGCACCTTTGTGCACAAAGGTAAAGTATGTGAGGATGCAGTCCCAGTTCAGGAAAAACTCAGACACCTTCCATTTGCAGTACAAGAAGCTGTGTCACAGGAACTGGATCTGCTTCTGAAGGAGGGCATTATCGAACAGATTGATGCTTCTCCCTGGATTTCTCCTATTTTGGTCACAACAAGAAAGGAAGGCAGACCAAGACTATGTGTTGACTTGAGAGAAGCTAATAAAGCTATTGTTGCCGACATTCATCCTTTGCCCCACATGGATGAGCTTTTAAGTGAGCTCAGGGGTGCCTAGGTTTTCTCCACCATAGATTTGGCATCTGCATACCACCGACTTCTACTACATGAGAACATACATGAGAACAGTCGTCTGGCTTTTATTACACAGAAAGGACTTTTCTGCTACTGCCGTGTCCCTTATGGGTTACCCTCTGCTCCATCTGCATTCCAAAAAATGATGGAAACTGTGCTTCATTGTGTTTTTGTGTTTGATTTGATGTGAAGCCCTTTGAAATGCCTTGCTGCTGAAATGTGCAATACAAATTAAATTTGATTGATTGACTGATGTTGTTATCTCATTTCTGTGCGCTATTGTCAGCAGAGAGGAGAACCCTGACTACACAGTCACTGATATTGGGCCGCGGTTTCTTTCCAACTCTTTTGCAGATTTTCTCAGAGAAAGGGGAATATCTCATCTGCGTACAAGTGTATACCAACCACAGTGCAATGGTGATGTTGAAAGATGGAAGAGAGTTCTAAAGGAGACAATCCTAACTGATGAACACATGCAGAAAGACTGGAAAACTACTGTTGATGATTTCCTACAAAACTACAGAGCAATGCCACGTAACACAAATGTTGCTGAGTATTTCCCTCAGAATTACTGCACAACAGGAGGATGAAAACAAAAGTGAACAACTTTCCAAGTCCAAAGAAAAGCAGAATATGCACTACAATCCAAGAACAGTTAGACAGAAACAAGAGAAGTCTAAACAGTATAGTGACAAGCGCCGCGCAGCAAAGACACCAACATTCAAACCTGGAGACATGGTGAGGGTAAAAAGACCTGATCATGTTCACAAAGGCTCTTAAAAGATTTACTCCACCGCTGTCTGTTGAAAAGCAGATCAGAGGAAGTACTTATGTACTCGGAGACAATAAAAGGTGGAATGCTGCCAGACTTTCACGTTATTCTGCAGGTATTCCATGTAAAACAACAAAACCAGAAAAGCATGACCCTGTGATTCAAAGGAAAAGTGTTAGAACTGCTGCTCAACCTGTGTGGTCCAAGGACTTTCAACCAGGTTAAAAAGGATGAATAAATAAATACATAAATGATTGGGTGTTACATGTTTAGGGTTCAGGTGAACTAATTCTCATGGTACAAACTGGTTAGAAACACCTAACCAGATGGAAACTGTCATACTAACTGTCAGGTCTAAATACCTAATAGAGACAAATTAAACAAACACAGGAAAGACAAGAGAGTTAGATTCTTGTACTCGCGAGGAGAACAGACAGGGATGTGCTTTCAGTTACAATCTCCTACCGCTCTGAAAACACATATGCCTGCTCCTCTCTTTTTATTGCATTTAGGATCCCTCTCATATAGGACACTGCGACTCTCAAAGGGCGGGGGAAACAATTCATCACATAGTTGCAGCGCTAATGACAATAACTATCCAGACACAGGTTACCTAAACACTAGAATATTGTTGTTTCAGGCACGGGGTTGAGCAGGGCACATTGTGCTTTATAGCTATCTAACACACAAAGGAGAGCAGAACTTCTTGCAGGGCAATAAACTCTGCTGGGAGTGGTTGTCACTGCTCTCTCCCAGGAAGGCTGTCATGAAGTGTGGTGGTGATGGCGGTGAGGCAAACGCAGTAGACCCAGATGAGGTGAGATGAGGAGTTTAATGATGAAATATAAACAGAAAAACAGTCCACAGACCTGGCAGCACTGCTGAGCGGAAGGCTAATGCTCACAACAGGTAGCAACAGGAAATACGAGGACTCGACAATAGAAGACGTACATTCACGTAACTGAGACGTAGACGAAACAAGACGTAACAAGACGTAGGACCCGACGAAGACACAGAGACACAGGTGACACTAAATAAACATGAGGTAATCAGGGAACGAGACACACCTGGGAACTAATCACGGGGAGACAGGACAACACAGAGACTCAGACACACAAGAAAACTTGAAATAAACATACAGAAAAACACGGAACATGACAGTACCCCCCCCTTAAAGGGCGGCTCCAAGACGCCCAAAACAAAAACACAACAAGGGTGGGCGGAGGGGAGTCGGACGGGGGACCAGAGTCCATAAACAAAAAAAAACTACCCAAAACGTTGGGCGGAGACACGAGGGTCCAGAGTCCAAACACAAAAACAAACCCAACGGGGTGGGCGGAGGCACAGGAAGGCGGGAACCACGGAGGCGGTCCGGCGGCCGTCCGCGGCGCAGGAGGCGGGAACCATGGAGGCGGTCCGGCGGCCGTCCGCAGGAGGCGGAGAACCGCGAGGCCCGCTGCCGCACAGGAGGCGGGAACCACGGAGGCGGTCCGGCGGCCGTCCGCGGCGCAGGAGGCGGGAACCACGGAGGCGGTCCGGCGGCCGTCCGCGGCGCAGGAGGCGGGAACCACGGAGGCGGTCCGGCGGCCGTCCGCGGCGACGAGGAGGAGTCTCTGGGGTCTCAGGAGGAGCACGAGGAGTCTCTGGGGTCTCGGGAGGAGCACGAGGAGTCTCTGGGGTCTCGGGAGGAGCACGAGGAGTCTCTGGGGTCTCTGGAGGAGCAGGAGGAGTCTCTGGGTTCTCGGGAGGAGCACGAGGAGTCTCTGGGGTCTCGGGAGGAGCACGAGGAGTCTCTGGGGTCTCGGGAGGAGCACGAGGAGTCTCTGGGGTCTCGGGAGGAGCACAAGGAGTCTCTGGACTGACATTAGGGGGCTCTGGACTGACACTAGGGGGCTCTGGACTGACACTAGGGGGCTCTGGACTGACACTAGGGGGCTCCGGACTGACACTAGGGGGCTCCGGACTGACACTAGGGGGCTCTGGACAGGCACTAACTGGGGCAGGAAAGCCTACTACCCGTGCCATCTGTCGGCCTGGAGCCAGGCAGGCCGCCAGGAATCCCATCACCATGGGCACAGTGGCAGGAGTAGTCCTTGGAGCGGCGGCAGAAACGGGCTCGGGTGCGCCGGCTGGAGCGGCGGCAGAAACGGACGCTGGAGGTACTGGTCTCAGAGACGCTGGAGCTGAGGCGGGGCTGGCGGAAAGATTGTCCGGCTTGGGAGGCAGAGGTTCGCCGGCCATGATGGCCAAAGCTGCCTCACGCTCCCACTCTGCCTCCCTTTGCAGTTCCACCAGCCGCGGGTGCGGAAAGCGTGGAACCCAATACTCCAGAAATAGTCCCAAGCGAATAGCGAGGCCGAGCCGTCTGCAATTGGCGTTGGGCTTAGCCTTGACCTCGACATATTCCCTTATGGTCTCCGTTAGCTCTTGTAGCTCATCCGGGTCCATGATGGAGGGGAGAAAAAAAAATTAAAAATAGCGTGCCTCACCGTTCTGCTTGGTCGGGTCCTTCTGTCATGAAGTGTGGTGGTGATGGCAGTGAGGCAAACGCAGTAGACCCAGATGAGGTGAGATGAGGAGTTTAATGATGAAATATAAACAGAAAAACAGTCCACAGACCTGGCAGCACTGCTGAGCGGAAGGCTAATGCTCACAACAGGAGCAACAGGAAATACGAGGACTCGACAATAGAAGACGTACATTCACGTAACTGAGACGTAGACGAAACAAGACGTAACAAGACGTAGGACCCGACGAAGACACAGAGACACAGGTGACACTAAATACACATGAGGTAATCAGGGAACGAGACACACCTGGGAACTAATCACGGGGAGACAGGACAACACAGAGACTCAGACACACAAGAAAACTTGAAATAAACATACAGAAAAACACGGAACATGACAAAGGCCTCAGGAAGGAATCAAAGTTATTCAACACACAGAAACATTACTTATACTAAGAGTAAAAGCATATAAGTAAACATTATCTAAATGTAACTACAAGGCTACATGATACAACGAATATTTGATAATACTAGTAATGCAATTTTCCTAACACTAACCCAAGATGATAATCAGACAAAAACATGTTATAACTAAAATTATGAAGGTAAAAAATGAAATTAGTCCAACAGAGCAATTAGTAATACCAGAAAACCTGCTGGCTTATTAAAATACACCACAGAAGCCCAACCCGACTATCAAACAGGTAACTTTGACCCAACGGGGCTCACAGTTTGGGTAAAAACCTTAGAAGATCTACTAATATTTTAGATTTTCATGTCTCTTTATTCATTGTTTTATGACATTAAGTTTATGTTCTCTCTCTGTTTCTTCTCTTCATAGCAGCTACACCTGGGCTCATTTCTGTTTAGCTGTGATCCCTTCCTGGAGGGAAGCTGAGCTACTGCTGCCAACAACATCAGGTTCCCCTTCAGTGGATCACACACCTGGATCCACTCCGGCCACATGCAGAACAAAGACTGAACTAAACACAGGAACAACAGACACTGGTGAAACCTGTGAAACCCAGTAGGCCCAGTATGAACCCATCTACATTATCGGATCATAGGAAGGAGGCGTTGTCTCTGAAAGCAGCCAAAGATCCGAACTGTGACGTTCAGGAAGTAGCAGATAAAAAAGCTTAAAGTAGGAAGTCTTCAGAGTCTGGAGCCTCATCCTGATCACATCAAGAGACGAAGCTTCACTCCACATCCAGAGGAAACATGGACCAAACAGCTCTGATGCTGCTTCTGTGTCTCTGCAGCTCAGGTAGGACTCCACTTTCAAACAAAAACACTAATATTCACCAGAGTTCAAATTAAAAATGATCGACTGATAAACATGTTAAATTTTACAAACATAAAACTGGAAACTGTTTCTAGTCTCAGATCATAGAGCTGCTGCTACACAGTTAGTGATGTTTATATTGTCTACTTGCTGCTAAGGAGCCAATAAAATCAAGAATTGTTGGTTTTTGTGTTTTTATGATGTAAAACACTTTGAACTGCCTTGTTGCTGAAATGTGCTATAAAATAATCTGATTGATTGATTGATAAGGAGAAGCTGCAGAAACTCTGCAGCAGCGCTGAATCTGCGCAGTAAACAGGTGGAGCCACATAAAATGGCTCCTTCTGCATGAATTCTCTCATCTTCCTCTTGGCTCCACAGGTTCTCTAGGAGGTTCTGGTCAGGCCCGTTTGCTGGCCAACCAAGCCCAGTAGCACCACGGTCATTGGACCAGCTTCTGGTACCGCTGGTTGTGTTGGTGAAAACGTTTGAGCTCCGTCTGACGTGGGAGTGTCTCAGGCAGGATGTCGAACTCGCCTGCTGCAGATTAGAATCAATCAACCAATCGATCAGTTTATTTGTAAAGCACATTTCAGCACCAAGGCGGTTCAAAGAGCTTTACGTCATAAAAACACAAAAAGTCCTAAAGACACCACACAGTAAACCAGTAAACAGTACATTTTGTCAAAGTGTCGTCGTTACACATCAAAATTTTGTTCAGTGTTTCATTTATTATGTTTCAACAGCAAATCTGACCAGCTGGGATTTTAGTCCAGATTAAAGGAACTCAGTGTTTCAGTTGTTTTGCAGAGTTAATTGTTGAAACAGCTTTTCAATAATTTAGCTGATGAATGAAAGGTTGGAGATCGGCCTGTAATTCTGCAGTAATTATTTGTTTTTTATATCAGTGGTTTGAAAACTGCTGGGGGAAAACACCTGATGAGAGCGAAGAGTTTACTATTAGAATCAGATCAGATGAAATGACAGGCAGAACTTTCTTAAGAAAAGTTGTGGATGTTATTATCTTTGGGCATAACATGGATATTAGATTCTGTGTGGCAGTGAATGTTGACCCTCTAATATTTTTTATTTTTATTAATTTGTTTTGTCTGAAGAGTTTTTGAGGCGCTAGTGGTTTGTATTTTTGTGATAGTAGGCAGACAGGAAAGAGGGCGAGGAGAGAGAGGAAGACATGCGGCAAAGGTTGTCGGGACCCGGAGTCGAACCCGCAACCTCCACATCGAGAACAAAGGCCTCCAAACGTGGGGCGTGCTAACCTCCTGCACCACCACAGCACGCCCCAGATAATATTTATATAATCTAATATTTTTAATTTTCTCTGCAGCGTATTTGTCAAATTCATTGCAGGTCAGGTTGTTTGTCAGCCTGTCAACTGTGGCAAATAAACCTCAATCATTGTTCATGTTTTTGTTTATAATTTCTCCAAAAAATTTTTCCTTTGCATGTTTTAGTGTAGAGTAATATCTTCACAGTCTTTCTTAATAGATTTCATAATAAACAAAGTTGAGTTTTCCTCCATTTAAATTCGGCCCTACAGCAAAATTGTCTTGCAGATTTAATTGTTGACACATTTCTCCATGGAGGTTTGTTCCTATCAGACACGACCTTCACTTTAATGTAGGCAATGAAATCAATGACATCTGAAATTTTATGATGGAAGTTATCTACCAGCTCATCTACAAGGTTTGATGAGCTGCTCTGCTTCTGGTTGCTCTGCATTCAGAATCAGAACCAGAATCTTCTGGATTTAACAACTTTTTACACAAAAACAATAAATTTGACTTTGGTTGGTTTCAGTAAAGAAATAAAATATAAATGGGTAGAAAAGGTGAATAATAAGAAACATTTCAGGTCTTACTAAGAGCGTAAATAACACTTAGGTCAGGGCTTTAACTAGGCCATTCCATCATAAAGATGGTTAGATCAGAACCATCCATGATAGCTCTGCCTCTAACAGGAGGAAAAATCAAGAGAAGATAAAATAAACATGATCAACAGGATCCTGTCAACACATCCTAAATCTGTCTTTGCTTTTTGTAACCCAACATGTAAATGTTGTTTCTTCCAGCGCTGTCTGATGAACTCAGACTGGTAGCAGGAAGGAGTCGCTGTGTTGGCAGACTGGAGAAGAAGAATCTGGGAGACTGGGAACCAGTGAATGATTGGAACAGGAACTGGAACTTTACATCAGCAGCTGGAGCTTGCAGACAGCTCCACTGTGGATCTGTGGTGTCGTTACGAAGTGATGAGGACGACAATATAGAGATCGTCTGTTCAGGTGATTTCATATCCTGTCCATTGTCTTCCTGTTCTGCTTCCAACTCCACTTTAAAAAATTCTCACTTCCAGCTCAGTCTGGGCTTCTTCCCCTTCACCTGGATTCACTCTGGTAGATTTTCTACTGGACCAATCAGTGAACAGAAGGAGAAGTTTGAACCATGATTAATTTTCTGTTATTTTTGTCATGTTCCGTGTTTTTCTGTGTGTTTATTTTGAGTTTTCTGTGTTTCTGAGTCTCCGTGTTGTCCTGTCGCCCTTTGATTAGTTCCCAGGTGTGTCTCGTCCCCTGATTACCTCATGTGTATTTAGTGTCTCCTGTGTCTCTGTGTATTTGTCGCGTCATTTCTGTCTGCCTGGTTGTATGCCACGCATTATTTCTGTTGCTACCAGTGTGAACCCTGGCTTCTGCTCAGACGTGCCGCCAGAATTTTGTGGACTGTTTGGAGCTGTTATTATTATTAAATTGTCTTTTCATCCACTTTACCTGGGTCTATGGCGTCTGCCTCACCACTTCACCACCATTTCATGACAATTTTAGAAACATAGTCTCTGTAGTTTTAGCAATGGCAGTGGAGGAAGTTCAGTCCATGGTGGCCACACTTCCACATATTGAATTAACATTAACAGTCGCCTCATTCGGCTCTTCTCTGTTTATGGTGGTCAAATTATTGTAAGATAACATCTGCTGGTTGTATTGTCTTCATTCTAAATGCTAGTGAACTCTCACTAAATGAAGCTATTTGGGTTGCATGCACAAGGTTGGGAGATGTTTTCCTGCAGCTGCATGAGAACCAGACCGTCTCTCCATCAGCCTTTCAGTGAAAATGTTGAAGAAACTTTTTTCTTTCTGCATCCACAGACTCAGTCAGGCTGGTTCAAGGGACCAACCGGTGCTCAGGCAGACTGGAGGTGAAGACCAACCAGTCGTGGTCCTCAGTGTGTGAAAAAGACTTTGACCTGCAGGATGCAAAGGTGGTCTGCAGGGAGATTGGCTGTGGGTCTCCTTCAGTCCTCCAAGGGGCGCTCTATGGAGAAGCAGAGGCTCCAGTGGGGAGCAGAGAGTTCCTGTGTGAAGGCAGTGAGTCTGTTCTGCTGAAGTGCAGCAGCAGGAAGAGTTCAGGTAGAAACAGCTGCTCACCTGGTCAAGCTGTTGGACTCACCTGTTCAGGTAGAGGAGGATCTGCAGACCTGCTGCTGTTCACTGCTTCACTTCCTTCATTAATGAACTCTCTGTCTCTGATCAGATCAAGAAAACTTCAGGTTGGTGGGAGAGGCCAGCCGATGTGCTGGGAGACTGGAGATGAAACATCAAGAAGAGTGGAGACCAGTGGAAGTTTGGGGTCCTTACTGGAACATGAACTCAGTTGCTGCAGTTTGTGCTGAACTGGACTGTGGTTCTGCTGTTTCAGCAAAAAATTCAAAGGAAACTTCATTGAGACCAATTTGGTTGATCAGGTCTGAATGTTTCCAGTCAGGATCTGCATTAAAGAACTGTTTACCTGATGATGTAAACAGTTATCTGAGACATGAGCTCATCTGCTCAGGTAACTCTGAACTCTCATATTTATTTCTTTTAAAATGTTTCTTCCATCAGGTTCCAGATGTCTGCAGAGAAACCGTCACCTTTAACTAAGAACCTGAAACCTTGAGGAGAAGGAAACTAAAGTAATTTAAATATCCAGATAAAGTTTTCAGTTTAGCCCACAAAGATGAACAAAAACTCATCATTTTGATAACTTTTAATCTCTGCTGCTTTGAAGTCGATGCATCAAAATCCCAGGAGGAGTTCAAGGAAATCAGACATTTTCAAAACCTGAAAATTAACAGAAAATTACTTTTGATCCAAAATGGTGGATTTCCTGTTTTTAGTGAAAATAGCAGGAAAACCTTTTGTTTGTTATGGTTGTTGGCCTGGATGAACTAGGGGGCGCTGTTGAGTCATTTTGCTTAATTTATTTTTAAATCAACTGAAATATTAACAATTTCACAGAGATTAAAGTTTGTTTGACATTTAGTGAGTTTATGAACATGTTTATGTTCCAAAAATATGATAAATTCAGCAGAAATAAAAATTAATAATAAATTCCAGGTTCAGTCGGTTTCACTTCACCTTTGATGCTCTGAGATTTTCTAGTTTGGTTTTCTTTGCTTTTATTTTTATCAAACTCAGAGATGTTTCCATGTGAATCTAGAAAAATAAAGTTCTGAAATATTTTAAACCTTTTTTCTTTCTGCATCCACAGACTCAGTCAGGCTGGTTCAAGGGACCAACCGGTGCTCAGGCAGACTGGAGGTGAAGACCAACCAGTCGTGGTCCTCAGTGTGTGAAAAAGACTTTGACCTGCAGGATGCAAAGGTGGTCTGCAGGGAGATTGGCTGTGGGTCTCCTTCAGCCCACCAGGGGGCGCTCTATGGAGAAGCAGAGGCTCCAGTGGGGAGCAGAGAGTTCCTGTGTGAAGGCAGTGAGTCTGCTCTGCTGAACTGCAGCAGCAGGAAGAGTTCAGGTAGAAACAGCTGCTCACCTGGTCAAGCTGTTGGACTCACCTGTTCAGGTAGAGGAGGATCTGCAGACCTGCTGCTGTTCACTGCTTCACTTCCTTCATTAATGAACTCTCTGTCTCTGTTCACATCAAGACAACTTCAGGTTGGTGGGAGAGGCCAGCCGATGTGCTGGGAGACTGGAGATGAAACGTCAAGAAGAGTGGAGACCAGTGGATGTTTTGGATCATAACTGGAACATGAACTCAGCTGCTGCAGTTTGTGCTGAACTGGACTGTGGTTCTGCTGTTTCAGAAAGAAATTCAAAGGAAGCTTCAGAGAGACCAGTTTGGTGGATCTTTTCTGACTGTTTGCAGTCAGGATCTGCATTAAAGAACTGTGTACCTTATGATGGAAACAGTCATCAGAGCCATGAGTTCATCTGCTCAGGTAACTCTGAACTCTCATATTTATTTCTTTTAAAATGTTTCTTCCATCAGGTTCCAGATGTCTGCAGAGAAACCGTCACCTTTAACTAAGAACCTGAAACCTTGAGGAGAGAAACTAAAACTGGTTTAAATATTACTGACAGACTATAGATCTATCATAAAGATGCTAGTAATCATGTATAAACATGCTAGTAACCATGGCAACCAGTCTGTGATGAGCTCCTGTCTCTTTCTCATGCATGCCATCTTGTTTTCCACCTCAGATTAGATCCAGTTGTCTCTGTGTTTCCTCTGCGTTCCCAGGTCTGCTGGTTGAGCCGCTCATCTTCCTCTCTTCCTCCACTGACGGGGTCTCCACAGGCAGAAAGCAGGGGTCTGAGCTCCTCATTGGATCAAATTTCAGCATCATGTGCTCCATCAGACCTCAGTATGAAGGCGGCTCCTTCCAGCTCATCTTCAGCACCTCTAACTACACTCAGAACCACACCCTGCCAGCTGTTAATCACTCCGCCCTCTTCCTGTTCTCTGCTGCTGGCCACGCCCACCAAGGAACCTACGCCATGCTACCACGTCTACGTTTTCTCCTATAACTTCTCCTCTATGAGCCAGCCTCTCAACCTCACTGTCTCAGGTAAACTCATGGAGTCCATCAGGAAAAGTTCTGCTTCAGGTGAACCAGCAGCTGTCTGCCTCATTCATGAGGTCAGAGAGGAGGATTGATGATATTAATGTTCATGATCAGATCTACAGGCAGCATGAAAACAAGGGTCTATATGATTATTTTCTAACTGGACTCATCTGATGAAAGCTGATCCTGAATCTGTTTCATTCAGTTCCAGCCTCTCTCACTGCTTTGATCATCAGACTGGTTGTCATCCTGCTGGGCTTGCTGGGATCAGTCCTGGTCCTCTACTTTAAGGTACTGCATGTATCATGCATGATGTGTTCAGTTGGGAAAGTTCTTGCATTGAAGCTGAACCATCCTCTGTTTCCAGGCCAAGAGAAACCAGAAGTCTGGACCAGAACACATCCTCCTCCATGATGAAGGATCCAGAGCTGAAGGCAGCTTAGAGGAGGAGACTGCAGTCTGAAGGAACCAGGAGAAAATGATCTTCATTTCACATCCACAGGAAGGAGCAGAGAGATGTTTCAGACTCCTGGAAATCTATCCGTCTATGTATCAATGATAAAATGTCTCTGTGCTCCTGCAGCAGGAAGGAAGTTCAACATTCAGAAATTTGTATCTGGACTAAAACTACTTAAGTAAAATTTATATAAGAAGGGAACACAAAACATTCAACAAACAAAATATAACAGAAAACCCACTTCATCAAAATCTGATCTTCATCAACCTTACAAGGATAGCATATGGTAGAATATTTAGGGGTCAAAGGTCAGGTAGCCAATTCATCAGACAATGTGGACAAGCTGCCTCCGATCTTCTACCATGATAAAGTTAACTATGTAGTCAACATGAAGAGTGTAAACTGAAATTCATGGACGCATATAATTATTATTTCAACAGCTTTGTTAAGGAGATAAAAACTCTCTGTGTGAATAATGAGGTTCTGGTGACCAGCAGACCAAGTACATGTAGCAACAAACATGTAGGCTACATGTCTGTTTATCTTGCAGATGGGATGGAAAATTTTATTGTTACTATGATTATGAATGAATCGATTCATAACAGTTTTATGGTTCTTGTGTAAAGCATGTGCTCATGGGAAAGTCTTCTGAAGCTGTTTCTCTGAACTCTGTATTATTAGAGAGTTGTAGAATATTTTCTTCTTTGCATTCTTATAACATCCTTAAATGTTTAATATGCTTTATGAAAGAAAATGTGTATGTTTTCAGTCTGTTTTGTAGCTATTTAGATTGTTAAACTGTGAAAGTAACGAAACCTTTCCTATAAAACAGTAAGCTGTGTTTTTCTCGAGGATCTTTCTCCTGACTGTGTTCAGTGAACAGAGACTCCAAATGCTGTAAAGCCTTCAAATAAATATTGACAAAGAATTTATATATTCTCTCTAGTTTTTGATAGTTTTTCCTCAGTCTGTTAAATATCATTTCAACCACAAACAGGATCCAGCGAGTTGGAGAGGTCGAGGGCGACGGGAGGTAAACTTCAGAGTCTGAGGTATGAAGAAATGTAAATCAATTAAAATAGGTGCAAAAATAGCTTAATGAGAAATGTGAAGAAACATAAATGACAAAGAAATAAAAAGGAAATGATTAGGAAAAAAATATGACAAACATATGAATGTGTGGATGAGAGAAGCTGAATGCAGAGTGGAAGGCAGCAATGGCACATTTTATTAGGGTATTTCAGGACATCAGCAAACTGTTTGGTTTGTGTTTATCATCCACAAGGTGGTGGAGTGGTGGAAGGGGACAGCATGAGGTCTGCAGTACCCACCTTGTCTCTGTGGTCATCAGGGGTTTGTCAGTAGTGTTGAGGAAAAATTATTATTTTTAGTGCTTAATACAGTTAATCTTATGGCATGTGTAAAAGGTATATTGAACATTCTTATTTTGAACAAATTTCCTAATTTTGAACAGGTTTGTGTTAAGGATTTAAAACTAAACTATTCAATCGGTAAGTATTCAAAAACAGGAACCAAATGCAGATCAAAAGGGATCTCTCTGTGAGGCTCCTGCTGTGTTATCAGAGGACAGGAGGCCATAAAATTAGCATCCCCTGGAGGGTAGTATCATTTGAGCCTGGAGGAGAGAAGCCTGTTTATTTCACAGAAGATCAAACGTTTTCCAGAACCAACATCTGGGATGGTGTAAAACTAAATACAATATAGAATGTTTAAACCACTAACATTTATTTTATAAAACATTTTGGGACAATATCTGAATCAAATGTAAATTGTTTGAATGAAAATGTTTTGTTTAGTATTAGAAAAATGTTCAGGATTTAAGCTAAAGGGGGTTTTGGAAAATGATTGTGTTAACAATGCTTAGGATTGAATGTTATGTTTCATAGGTTAGAAAAAGGAATTGCACCTCATTTTGTTCTGTTGATTTTATGTGACAAGGCAAGGATTTAAATCTTTTGAGATGCTGAGTGCAGATGGGAAAGAACTGGGTTTTGTGAAGGTAACCTTTCCTTGAACCAAATTACTGGATTTAGCTTTGTTAAGGAGAAGATAACGGGAGACACTTCGAATTTCACAGGTATCTGTGAAGTCTTGTTTTATGCTTTTATTTGCCCAATGTTTAGAGCCAGAAGACCAGGATGCAGCTGCTTGCTCCATTGTTCTACCAAGGAGCAAATGGCCTTTGATCTTTGGCGTAAAAAAGAGGAAGTTCTAAGTTTTTCTGAGTGTCTAAGGTAGCTTCTGGTTGGTCAAACAGAAGTACGCCTTAATTGAATATATTAACAAGGAAAGAAACACCTCCACTATAAAAGTTTGTGCACAGTAATAATAATTCAGATAGCTGCCATTATTTTGCCTTTTTGGCACCAGCTCTCTCCAAAGACATGTCTTTGCCTTTTCTTTCTCTATCTTTTGTCTGTCTCAGGTAATGAATCTGTATCTCTGTTGTTCTGCAGTTTTGTTGTTAATTCATACGTTGTTTGCTATTGGATTAAACTCTGTAATTCTGTGACGTCATCACGCATTGTTGTTTCCTTGTCGCCACACGCCGCCCGCTGAGAGGACCTGGGATCAGAGGAAGAGAGAGCCAAGCTTTTTCCAAATTAAGCTAATTTAAAATACTCTTCCTTAACAATAGATACTCTGTGTGGCCTCAGTGTCCCACTGAAAGTATTGACCAGGTTCATTCGCTGCGGGAAGCACAGAGGGATTGTGGGGAATCATACCTGGCTGTGAGAAGGAGCTGGTATATTCCAACATTGCTGAGCCCAATGTCCACACACAAACGGCCACAGATGTAACATACGTCACGCCTCTTGGCCCTCCGCCTTTGCTCCACGGCCTCGCTCCATGCCTCTCCGTCCACGGCCAACCCCACGCAACCCTCCTCCATGTTCCTGTTTTGAGAATATAAAGAAGGGTAAAGAGGAGCAGGTGCTCCCCCATTTTGATTAGTGTTTTGCCAGTAGTTAGAAACCCCACCATGTGTAGGTGAAACTTGTGAGGGGGGTTGCAGGACCATGCAACCATAACATGGTCCTGTTTATCTCTTTTTACTTAGTTTTGTTTTGCTTCCTGCAGTTGGAATTTCAGCAACTGAGTCTCTAAATCCTTGTTGTCAGACTGTTTTTTCTTTAACTCGCCCTGCGCCTTTAAGAACTGATGAAGCAGGTGTCTCTCCAATCTCACATGTTCACACCCTGCAAGATCTGGATTGTTTTTTATAGATTGCACAACCTGTTCAGGGACGCCTTTTAAAACTGCTTCTCTAAACATTTTAGTGAAGTTTGTGTGTGGGCCTTTAGGATTAACTAGTTTTCTTGAGCCTGGTTTCTGCAGATTTATTTATATACTCTTTGGGATCCATGTTACAATCCCACTCAAATTTAGTAATAGGAGCTGTGGTGGCTGGAGGAAACTGCTGTTTTATTGCTCGAGCCAAAGGCGTGATGAATTGGTGTACTGCAGTTGAATTATTTACATTTTGTGTCCCTGCTGCATTCTCCAGCTCTTTCATGACCATTCCAGACATAGATCTGCTCATTATTGCTCTAAAATCACCCATAGCCAGAGTCATGCCTGATGTTAACAGGTCTATCTCTGCCAGCCAAAGGCTCCCACTCTGCCTGAGTTCTGTCTCTGCCTTCTGACTGTTTTTTTATGCAGCCTCTTTTAGTGAAAACTCCTGCCTCTTCCTGCTTTTCCATCACGTCTATCAATATTTTTTTAGAATCAATTATCCCTTGCAGCAAGTATTTTCCCAATGGCTGTCTGTTTAACAAGTCGCCTCCTTTCTTCTCCACCAGACATTTCATCTTTTTTTGCAGTTTTCCTTCTTCCCCCTTATTCTGAAATCCGTTATGCTCTGCCAGATAAGTTATTAGTCCGTCTATTTACTCACCAAGTGTAATCCAAGGCCCTATGCCCCACTTTGAATTGTATTTCTCCTTGTCGACCTCATCCGCCATGTTCAGAGCCAGAAATTATCTCTTCTCTTCTCTCTGCCTTTTTACTCTTCGCACGGCAGCGAGAAAACCAACACAGCAGATAAAATTAAAGACTTTTCCCCAAATTACAGTTCCCAAACGCCAACCATGGTTTCAAAGCACATTACAGTAAATAGAAAAGCGACGTATGAGCAAAATCGTCTGCTGGACGGCAGAGTCTGACACACACACCGACATTTACATAGAACACAGAAATGGATCCACACTCTTTAAAGCTTCCTATTTTAGTCCTCGATGACAACACTTTTCAACACTTTTACTTTTTTATACGTATATTTCTGTACTTCTACTTTTACTTATATTTTATCTGAGGATCAGATGGTGATAAACCTTAAACTGTTATCTTATATCTTTATCCTATGCGGACAGCTTTCACCACTTTTGCGTTTCTCAAGCTGACTCAGATTGGCTAACGCGTTATTTGTCGAGGGCAGTACTCCTTGGGGGTAAACCGACAAAACCCAGCCTGTACCTCCGTCACGTCCGACGCAAGGGGAAGACGGCCAATTCTTACTGCTTTCCAATCACCCAAAACACTTTTTTAATACATAAATAAACTTAACCGTATTTTGCTCCTATGAATAATAAAAGACTTTGACCAACCAGCAGAAAGCAGTACGAACATGACTGACAAATCAGACAACTCAAGGAACTCAATATGAACAACGGCTGATATATGGAGTTTAGACAGCCCAAAGAAACAGCACAAGGGTTCATGTTTAAGGAAGAAAGTTTCCTGACCTGATTATTCGTGTCCAACGCCCGTGTGCTGTTCCAGAAAGCTGTTTGCCTTAAACGTCTCGTCCAATCTCTGCTCGTGTCTCAACATGGAACCATCCTCTGCTACCAATTGTTACAATTAAAACCGGATGGACCAGAAAGGTGTGAGCACACGAACAGCAAATCAGCCAACACAGTGTCACCCTCCGATGGCGGCACTGCGTTCGAAGGAGGTGAGGCAACGCAACAAGATTTGGTGGAATAAGCTTTATTGGTGCTGCAGTTCACCAATACACCGACACCCATCTCTCTACTGCAAAGCACAGCAGCTGGTT
>NC_057873.1:271837-352298 GCF_019740435.1 Gambusia affinis
AATCACAGCCAGCTGTATCTTAACATGTGATGCGTTGAATTTTTGTCTATTTTGGCTCCTGGGAATGACTTCACAAAAGGTGAAGGACGAAATCATTTCTCCACATAAATTATGTATACACAAATGTGTATAATAAAATATTGTTTGAATGTATTCTCTGTGTGTAATTATTCCCAAAATAGTAGTGTTGTGATATGGCATGTTGTGTAATAATGTTTTTCTGTGACTCTAGAAAAATGGCAAAAGTTTAATCAGGCAGAGGACAGTGAAAGTGCTTGTGGAACTAGGGAGGGGGTAGTGAATAGGCTAATGCTTGTGTAACTTGGATGATTTCATTCATTTTTATTAAGAAACAACAATTTCTCCACAGTTTTAGGTTTCAAACGATTTCTCTTTTTTGACACTACTTCTCCAGCCTTTGAAAGACACGCTCACATGGCACACATGATGCCGGGCTGCATAAATAAATAAGTGCAAGTTTGTACAGATTGGGGTACAGTGACTGATGATTAGCCCAGTATTCCAGGGAGTTCTCCAGCCTGCTTATGTTTGCCACTGACAGGTAGCGCTGGACCTAGGTAGGCATCCATGTTGATGGATGTCCACATATCTGATGTAAGGCGTGCTCCTTAGCAGACTCATATTTGGCCTCCACCATGGCCTTCAGAGCCTAAAGGAATAAATATAAATTTATATATATATAGATATATATCTATAGATATATATCTATATATATATATGGACGCTCTTTGTGGATGGTAGTTCCTCCAGAGATCCAAACTCTGGTGCTATTCTGAGCAGTCATGCTGTTGTTACATCAACTGAGGTGGTTGAAGCTAAAGCTGTTCCAGTCTGTTCAGCACAGGGCTGTGAACTCATTGCTCTAACACGTGCATGCATTCTCTCCAAAAATAAAAAATAAAAAGTCTGTTAATCTGTACATCGATTCCCACTACAAATACGGTGTTACGTTCGATTTTGGGTCCTTATGGAAACATAAGAATTTCCTGAAATCTGATGGAAAACTTATCCTGCATCATAACCTTGTTTATGACCTTTAAGAAGCCATCACTCTCCCTGCTCGCATAGCAGTGATGAAGTGTGCTGCTCACACTTGTGGTAAGGATGTGGTTTCAACAGGAAATGCTTTCGCTGACTCCACCGCAAAGACTGCACAGCGTCTCTGCAGTTGTCTCTCACCAACCTTTCTGCAGACTCTGATGATAACACTCTCATTACAGGACATGCAGAAGCTTGTTACTCCACATGAAATGTCTAAATGGAAATCATGTGGGGCCACCTGCACACCACAAGACATTTGGATTGGTCCCAATGGTAATCCGTGTCTACCTGTTCATTTTTTCCGTCCATTTTCTGTTATGACACATTCTATAGATCATGTGTCAAAGGGAGGAATGCTGAGAGAAATGGACAGAAATTGGTACACCCATAATTATTCAAAATATGCGGCTGAATACTGTAATAACTGTCTCATATGTGCACAAAATAACGTAGCAAAAGGCCAAAAATTAACAGGAAAAGGAGCAGACCAACAAACTGAAGCCCCATTTCAACATCTGATGATTGACTACATTTAATAAACACCAGCAGAAGGAAAAAATGTTAAGTCATGGTTGACATGTTCTCTAAATGGGTTGAAGCATTCCCTTCCAAACATGCTGATGCATCCACAGTGGCAAAGTGTCTCCTAAGGGAGATGTTACCACAGTGGGGTATTCCCAGGAAAATATCTAGTGACAATGGTCCACATTTTACAGCAAAAATCTTAGAACAAATTTCACAATATTACAACTGGACGTGACGAAACACTGTAGTTACCATCCGCAGAGTGGTGGTGCTGTTGAGCAAGAGAATGGATCGCTCAAGAACAAACTGATAAAAACATGTGAGGAAACAAAGTTAAACTGGGTACAAGCATTACCATTAGCCTTGCTTTTTAATGCACGTGCAATGCCGTCAGAAAAATAATCTTTCTCTAACAGATCAGATGAGAAGGATCTGGTCGCAGGCCCAAGGAGGCCTACCTGCCCCGGCTACAAAAATGTTGCATGACATACAACCTGGAGATTTTGTGTTTCTAAAAAATTTCAGAAGGAAAAACTGGCGTTCCCCCCGGTGGACAGCACCTTTCCAGGTGTTCCTGGCGACCCACACCATGGTGAAGGTTGCTGAGCGGACCACGTGGATTCATGACAGCCACTGCAAGAAGTTCCTGGGCAACCCACCCACACCTGACCAGACCAGCACAGAGGGTTCTACCTAGAGAACCACCAGTGTTGACCTGAAATAATAGGCAACACCACCGATCGGCCCACTCAGTAGATAAGGATCTAGCTGAGGCAGCATGACTGACTTAGACTTTACACCGGACGTCATCGTGAGGGCCCTGACACCCGACCCAGGGGCAGATGACAGCGACCCCGAGGACGAGGAAGAAGATGTTCAAAGACATTGGTTTCCTGAAAGAATAGACACTGTTGTCCAAAGGCTCAGTGGGTTTAACCCCAGACCTGGACAACAACCTGTTCCTCCATCATGGCCTGACCGCCCACTCACTGAACTAGTAGATAACACACTGCTGTGTCTAATCTTCACATGTGCTATTATTCTTCTGACCCTGTCAGCTGCCCTCATTGGAATCAACCCAAGAAGAACCAGAACTGTCAGCCTCATCCCAACTGTCAACCCAGGCTTCACTAAGATAGGATCACCTGTAACGACCGACCCACCTGTATCTGCTAAGAGTAAGAACACCACAGCCACATCCCCTCATGACACGTCTCAGCCAGACCACAACATCTCAGTTAAACTTAAAAAACCAAGGTCAGTACAAAAGGTTTCCCTGAAATCAATCCCTGAGGAGATGACAGTTCTCTGTGGTGCCTTAACCACCGTACCTAAAATAACTCAAAATGGCTACATCATAGGTCCTAAACATCCTAACTCCACGTTCCCTGGAATTAAAGATCCTAGCGTTTGTATTTTGATATGTTCTGCTCTCAATGACTTATATGGCTCTTCCCACCCAGAACTAGCTATGAGTCTCCTCCCAGCACTAGGGTCTGTACTGAATAAAGTCAGATGGAACAAAATAATTCATGAAAATAGAGCTGATGACCACCCTGTTGGTGTTAATGTCATACAAATAAAAGCCCCAAAGCCCCCAGATGAATTGATAACCCCCGTGTGTCTCTAATTTAGCTGAAGAAGGCCCCAAATATAGATACATGGTTATTCTTTATTCTGAAAACACTCAGATTACGGTTAGACTTACCACCTGTGAAGTTCTAGACTGCGGAAACCACAAAAATTCTGAATTTCACCAAGGACAATCAGCCTATCTGTGTCTGTATAATAAGTGTGCTACACAGAGATGGGTGTGTGCATACTCTGACAATGCGTATAAACGTATTGTCAGAGTATGCACACACAACGTAAGCCAGACATGTCTGGCTTACTCACAGTAGTCAACGCCTTTAACGTCTTACTTCTCCTTTTCTGCTGCCTGCAAACTGACCATCTGGCTTACTTCCCCAATCTAGTTATGAAGAAAACATCTTAGTTTCTCTGTGGAACTCCGCTGCCTTCCCGCTCAGCTCAGCTTTGACATCTGCTCCAGTTACAACACAGTCTGTGAAAAACATTTAACTTCGATTCACAATGTATCATTACTTCAGTTACAATTCTGTAGATTATCATAAATCATTCAACATAAACAACTTTCTATTTTTATTCAAACATAACATCTTATAATAATCATCTGAGGTTAATTCTATTCACCATTCATTCATTGTGTTTTTCATTTCTTAATCTGCTCTTTATTACATCAACTCTTTGTATAATCATCAGTAAATCAAAGTACAAAAATCCTTATTTTATAATCATTAATAAAACACACAAAAAAATTTCATAATCAATTAGTAGATAAAATACAAGAATATGTATGTTTTTAATCAACAGTAAATCAAAATGCAAGATTACTTATGCCTCTCAAGCCTTTATGATCCATTTTCTGCGTATACCTGGAAAGATCTCACCACTCTACAGTTCACCACTTTTTACGACATTGGTCAAGAGTGTCTGCATGTTTTCTTTTTGTTTGTTGCTGCATGTTTGTTACTACATGTACTTGGTCTGCCAGTCACCAGTACCTCATTATTCACACACAGAGTTTGTATCTCCTTTACAAAGCCATGATCTCGAAGCCATGGGTCCACTATGCATTGTGCATGCACTTCACTACTAAGATGGATCACATCTGGTTCAGACTTGTTGGTACTGGATGTATTAGATGGGTTATTATGGCAGTGATGACATACACCACCTACAGGCAGGACAAAGTATTACAAGCTAGTATCAACTATATTTCATTTGTCACACAACAATTCATGACCCCAATTAAGACAAGGACACAAGCTGAGTTCAGGGCCTGAATGGAATTGGCTACCTGACCTTTGACCCCTAAATATTCTATCATATGTTATCCTTGCAAGGTTGATGAAGATCAGATTTTAATTTAGTGGGTTTTCTGTTATATTTTTTGTTGAATGTTTTGTGTTCCCTTCTTATATAAGTTTTATATATATATATATATATATATATATATATATATATATATATATATATATATATATATACATATATATATATATATATATATATATATATATTCCTTCCTGCTGCAGGAGCACGGATACATTTTATCATAGATACATAGACGGATAGATTTCCAGGAGTCTGAAACATCTCTCTGCTCCTTCCTGTGGATGTGAAATGAAGATCATTTTCTCCTGGTTCCTTCAGACTGCAGTCTCCTCCTCTAAGCTGCCTTCAGCTCTGGATCCTTCATCATGATGGTTGTTTTCTGGTCCAGACTTCTGGTTTCTCCTGGCCTGGAAACAGAGGATGGTTCAGCTTCAATGCAAGAACTTTCCCAACTGAACACATCATGCATGATACATGCAGTACCTTAAAGTAGAGGACCAGGACTGATCCCAGCAAACCCAGCAGGACGACAACCACACTGATGATCAAAGCAGTGAGAGAGGCTGAAACTGAATGAAACAGATTCAGGATCAGCTTTCATCAGATGAGTCCAGCTAGAAATTAATCATGTAGATCCTTGTTTTCATGCTGCCTGTAGATCTGATCATGAAAATTAATATCATCAATCCTCCTCTCTGACCTCATGAATGAGGCAGACAGCTGCTGGTTCACCTGAAGCAGAACTTTTCCTGATGGACTCCATGAGTTTACCTGAGACAGTGAGGTTGAGAGGCTGGCTCATAGAGGAGAAGTTATAGGAGAAAACGTAGACGTGGTAAACGCAGCGGTAGGTTCCTTGGTGGGCGTGGCCAGCAGCAGAGAACAGGAAGAGGGCGGAGTGATTAACAGCTGGCAGGGTGTGGTTCTGAGTGTAGTTAGAGGTGCTGAAGATGAGCTGGAAGGAGCCGCCTTCATACTGAGGTCTGATGGAGCACATGATGCTGAAACCTGAGCCAATGAGGAGCTCAGACCCCTGCTTTCTGCCTGTGGAGACCCCGTCAGTGGAGGAAGAGAGGAAGATGAGTGGCTCAACTAGCAGACCTGGGAACGCAGAGGAAACACAGAGACAACTGGATCTAATCTGAGGTGGAAAATAAGATGGCATGCATGAGAAAAAGACGAGAGCTCATCACAGACTGGTTGCCATTGTTACTACATGTTTATATATGATTACTAGCACCTTTATGATAGATCTATACTCTGTCAGTAATATTTAAACCAGTTTTAGTTTCTCTCTCCTCAAGGTTTCAGGTTCTTAGTTAAAGGTGACGGGTTCTCTGCAGACATCTGGAACCTGATGGAAGAAACATTTTAAAATAAATAAATATGAGAGTTCAGAGTTACCTGAGCAGATGAACTCATGGCTCTGATCACTGTTTTTATCATCAGGTAAACAGTTCTTTAATGCAGATCCTGACTGAAAACAGTCAGACCTGATCCACCAAACTGGTCTCACTGAATCTTCCTTTGAATTTCTTGCTGAAACAGCAGAACCACAGTCCAGTTCAGCACAAACCACAGCAACTGAGTTCATGTTCCAGTAATCAGACGAAACGACCACTGGTCTCCACTCTTCTTGATGTAACATCTCCAGTATCCCAGCACATCGGCTGGCCTCTCCCACCAACCTGAGGGGCGCTTGATGTGAGCAGAGACAGAGAGTTCATTAATGAAGGAAGTGAAGCAGTGAACAGCAGCAGGTCTGCAGATCCTCCTCTACCTGAACAGGTGAGTCCAACAGCTTGACCAGGTGAGCAGCTATTTCTACCTGAACTCTTCCTGCTGCAGCATTTCAGCAGAGCAGACTCACTGCCTTCACACAGGAACTCTCTGCTCCCCACTGGAGCCTCTGCTTCTCTGTAGAGCGCCCCCTGGAGGACTGAAGGAGGCCCACAGCCAATCTCCCTGCAGACCACCTTTGCATCCTGCAGGTCAAAGTCTTTTTCACACACTGAGGACCACGACTGGTCGGTCTTCACCTCCAGTCTGCCTGAGCACCGGTTGGTCCCTTGAACCAGCCTGACTGAGTCTGTGGATGCAGAAAGAAAAAAGGTTTAAAATATTTCAGAACTTTATTTTTCTAGATACACATGGAAACATCTCTGAGTTTGATAAATATAAAGAGCAAGAAAACCAAGCTAGAAAAACGACAAGTTTTTTTATAATTTATTTTTGAGGTTTTGAGCAGATTACAAAAGCACAATTTCAGTCTGTGATCAGATTCAAAATTCATTTTAGTTACATTTCCATTTACAAAAACCAAACAAAAAGATGGAACATGGGGGCAATATTTTGGAGACACATTACCGCAATTTACTGACCATAAGCCGCGACTTTTGTCTCATGGTTTCGACCCTGCGGCTTATACAACAATGCGGCTTATTTATGAATTTTTTCTAACGGCCAGTAGGGGCGCTGGAGCAGAAAAGGTAAGCGTGAGACATCTGGAATATATCTGTAGAGGAAGACTAATGTAACATCGTGCTTTGTGCATGAATGAAATTAGCTTGAACAGACCCTCATCATGGAGAATGCAAGAAGAAATGCATATGATGCAGCTTTCAAGTTAAAAGCAATCGAGCTGGCCGATAAAGAAGGAAACAGAGCTGCTGCACGTAAACTGAAGACTTTCATGGTTTCAGTGCACAGGAGGAAGAGGATGACAGCTCTCTGTGACTTTTAACCGTATGTTACTTAAACCAGCCCTGTTAGTGCTGTTTTGCTATATTGCTGCTGTTCAGAAAGAAAAGTGTTGAAGAAAATAATTATTTTTAGTGCTTAATACAGCTAATCTTACCCCAGGTGTAAAGGTTATAATGAACAGTCTGATTTTGAACAAATTTCTTAATTTTGGGGTAAGGGATTTGAAACTAAAACTACTCTATCGGTAAGTATTCAGAACCAGGAAATTAATGCAGATCAAAGGAGATCTTCAGTTGGGTTCCTGCTGCAGTGACACAACCTGGTTCATACATGTGTGCAGCTCCATGTTGGCAGCCTGCTCTTCCAGCGTGGTGTGAGGAAGGAAGGAGCGCGTCTGCTTGATGGGGGTGCGAGGCTTGCGAAGCAGAGACGGGTGTTATTATGTAAAAGCTAACTAATTAACTCCTGTTTGCTTCTTTCCTTTTCTTCTGTCTGAGACTCGCTGCGGTGCATCTGACCCCTGACCTCAACTCAATCCAGTCTTGCCATGGTCGACATGATGTTCCCTCCTCGTCACTAGCTGATGACAGCACTCAAGGAGACAGAGAAGAGTTCCAACACCTTCAGTCACTGATGAAATGCTGGTCTTAAAGTTCCGATGCCTGTGAACTGCGATTCAGAAAATTCCTGCATGGTGTCCTGCTGGACATTGGACTGAAACTAGATTCCTGTTTGGGTGCAATTGAACTCGTACAACCTCCGCTGATCTACTCGCTGACATCAGCGTGGAGAAGGAAAATGATGTGCTTCTGCGATGAAGACAACGAACTGAACTGTTTGATGCTGTCTCATTTGTGAACTGTTTGGACATTGACAGAGGGACAGTCTGGACAACTCAAGGTCCGACATCAGAGCCAGTTACATGTGACTGCTGAGGGTCAGAGGAGGAGGGAGGATTGCACCCCAGTGATGCCAGATTGGGGGGAGGGCGGAGCAGTGAGACAGTGAGGTGTCGTTTAAAGATAAGTGTTTAAACTCAGCTGTTCAGAGATCCTGTCCTGTTTTCTGCTTTGGGCAACCTGGATCCAAAGCGCTTGTCCCATGTGGGCCAGCTTCTGATCTTCCTCATGTCACTCTGTTTTATGACCAAAGCCAGACTGAATGGTTACATTTGTGTGACACCAGAGGGTGTTGCTGCTGTGGTAATCTGACTTATGTTCATTCGTTTCGGTTTATAATGCATGATGAAGCTGTTCCACATATTTTTTTGGAGTTGAGGGCCGTGGTAAAATGCTTCCTTGAAGTTCTATTGTTGTTCCTGATCTCTTTCTCCACTTTTACAGACACATACAGCATACGGTGTTTGGCTGTGGACTCTGTATTTCTGGAACATGTTCAACTTCCTAGACATTGTGGCAGGGAGGTGACTGATCCTCTTCACAATTCTATTTGGATGTTTCTGTAACAGAACTGATTGTTCATCTGGTTCTGTTTCAGAAACTGGGGGGTGAGAGGAGAATTCTCTAATATGTGAGCACAATGCTAGATCCTATGGAGAAGAGACAAACAGCTCAGCAGGAAATAACAGGCAGCTGTAATGCAAATCATTCTCTCCCCCATCACTTAAAGTAGCTCCTGACAAAATATCAGAATATATGTCACAATTTTAGTAGTGAAACAACAAGAGGCACCCTAAGAAGGTTTATAAGTTGAAACTAAAATTAGATGAAACCAAAAAACATGTTGTATGATACAAGTGCAAAATCCTGATGAGTAGCAGAGGAATTGGGAGTTTTTCTCTTGGAATCCTAATTAGCTTTCTTTCCTGCCATAAAAGTTCCTTCTACAAGGTGAAGAAAAGTTCATGAAGGAGGTGTCAAGTAGTTTTATGGCCCATCTGACTGTAGAGATAAGGCGAGTTGCTTGAACTCTTTAGAGTGAATTATTAAAAAAAAATAATAATACATAGTGAGTAATAAAATAATATGGAAAATATTAAATGTAGATTTTTTGCATCAAAATGCTGAGTTTAATTGGTAAACACGCTTTGACAAACATTAGTTAAATTTTCTAGGAAAAGGTGGTAAAAGAAAATATATTTCTTAAAATGTTTTACATATGTACAAATAATAATTTGGTGGTGTGATCTTTCTAAGGTCATTTTCTAGCTAAATATTCAAATTCATGTTTTAATAAATTCTCTAAGGTTGCTCAGATTACCCCGGAATTTTGGGAAAAGTTAAAGATGAGTAGAACTATGAAGTGACTGTTTAAACGTTAAAGATTTCCAAGGGAGCTAATACAGGATGAAATTCTACTTATTGAAATCATTAATGACTGTAACGTGAAATGTTCTGGGGAAATTGAGTAATCTTATAGGTTAAAATCATGCTACAAATAATTAATCTATTTGTTTTGAAAGTTTATCTTTCAGGAAAAAGGGCAGAGAATTTGGACAAAATAAAATAATAAAGATAAAGGTTAACTATGAAAATTATTAAGTTATCCTGAAAATAAAATAAGAAGGAAAAGGTCTTTAAATTATTAAGTTTTGCAAATAAGCGTACATTTAAAGGGTTTTTCTGATCGAAGGAATTGGTTTACAATTAAATTTAAATCTCTAATTGTTGATAATTATGGAGTTAAATAGTAGTGTTTTGTGGAACATTGAAGTATTTGTTGCATCTCAATTGAATATAAAAATAGAATTTAACTCTAAGAAACAGAAATGAATATGCAGTTATTGAAATTGGTGAGAAGTTTTGACAAAAGGAAATTATTAATTAGGTTCTAATATGACTTTTGAGAAACATCTTTTTAGAATGCACATGTTAATTAAAATCTTGGAGACTAAACTTAAAAAATAGTAAAACATTTAATGCTACACATTTGGAAAATTCTTGTAGCTTTCGTAATTCTTGATTGCATAAATTTGAACAATGAAGAACATGATGTGAATAGACTGACGGTTTTGTAACTGACCATGACTAGACTAAATGTTTCATGTTTTGTTTGTTGTGTTATCATCTGTTTGTGAATACATGCTATGAATATGTGTGATTAGAATTGAAAATAAAATTTTGAAATAAAACTGGCAAACTAATTAGATATCGTCCCCAATCACATGGCAAGGGAGACTAAACTAAATTATCAGACAAAATTGGCTAAACTATGTGCACATAAAAATTAAATTGAGTAGATGTTTTGCCTTTTACTTCACTGTCTGTCTGTCTAGTAACCAATCAACAGGGTTCTCTCCATTTGAGCTTCAAAACCGACGGAAGTTACATGGACCGGCGACCCGCATTACCAGGATGGACAGGTGAACCTGCACATTTATCACATAAAGATTGCTTTAATCAGTTACAGATCCTGGGAGTGGAATTTGCATAATATCAGACGACACAGGAGCGTCCAGGCTCGAGACCAGTTCCAGGAATCGACTGGGTGCGCCTGAAGGTCATCAAACGGAACTGGTCTGAACCTCGCTTCACCGGACCACACCGAGTAGTGGAGAGGACATCCCATGCTGTTCGTCTACAAGGGAAAGGAGACACCTGGTTCCATTGGAGTCAGTGCACGGCAGCCGAGGAACCACAACGCACACTCCAAGACGTACAGGAGGATCTGCAGCTTCGGTCTTCAGATGAGGAGCATCGCCAGGCGCGGCCGGGAGCTGGCGTGGGTCTGCAGTTCAAGGAGGGGGTCTGGCAGGGATTCCTGTCATGACCACTTCATGTTCCTGAAATTCGTGGTTTAAAGGGCTCGGAAAAGGCATAATAATCTGGATCCGATGTCTTTCAATTACGAAGGAAAGGAGATTTCATCTTTTGTTTTTAAAATCTCACTGATATATTGGTATAATAATCCGATTTTCAGTAGAGCAATCGACGCTCAGGTTGTCACCTGAGCTGTATAACCAAGGAGAAAGACAGGTTCACGGCGGATCAGGCTACAAGAGGATCATCCCCAGCTTCACTCATCTTTTTCTTGCGTTTTCTCGTTTTTTGCGAACTTTCAAAGAACTTTCGGTTTTTTGCGCGTATTTTTGGTCATTTCTTGACGAAGTATTCATATTTTTCAAGGACTATTGGAGGACATTTTATTGTACAAAAAGTGTTTTGTAATTTTATGTGTTTATGATTTTTTGCATTTTATACTTTGGGCTGTTGTTTGTACTGTGTTTTTAGTTCTATGGTGTTTATGGAGTTTTATGATTTGTCATATTTTTTAAACCCATAGGTATGTTTTACTCTTAGATTTAATTGGTTGAAATTTTGTGGTTCAACAGGTAAGTATTAAAATTGTGGGTTGGCGCAGGTTTCCATTTGACAGGTTCGGATGATGAAGTTCGGCTTAAGGCACATGGATGGGCAGTGTAAGTCTTATTACAGTTTCAATTGAGAAGGGACGCTGTGGCCCACCTCCTCCGCCTCCTTATCAGATGTTTTTTGTGGTCTTACTGATGAGAGAGTTGTAGAGCTGGGAGGTTCTATTTAAAAAGGGGGACTGTTATATAATGTGGCTACTGATATATAATTTAGTGTACTACGTAGTTTTTGGTTCCTCTATTTGAAGCCTTAATCAATTTATTTGTGAGATCTGAGAAACAGATCTCAAAAGGGGGACTGTTGAAGAAAATAATTATTTTTAGTGCTTAATACAGCTAATCTTACCCCAGGTGTAAAGGTTATAATGAACAGTCTGATTTTGAACAAATTTCTTAATTTTGGGGTAAGGGATTTGAAACTAAAACTACTCTATCGGTAAGTATTCAGAACCAGGAAATTAATGCAGATCAAAGGAGATCTTTTAGGAGGTTCCTGCTGTGCTATCAGAGGTCAGGAGGCCGTAAAATCAGCATCTCCGGGAGACAGAAGCCGGTTTGGTTCACAGAACATCAAAGGTCTTCCAGAATCACATCTGGCATGGTTTAAAATAAATACAATATAGAATGTTGAGATCATTAACATATTTCTAAGTATTAATAGCAAGTTTTTTAACCCAAGTGCATTATCTAAGTTTAGAATGGTGAATGCTGAATGTATTTGAAAATTGTACTGTCTATGATAATATCTGAATCAAATGGAAATTGTTTGAATGAAAATGTGTTGTTTAGTATTAGAAAATTGTTCAGGATTTATGTGATAAGGCAAAGATTCAAATCTTTGGAGATGCTGATTGCAGACGAGAAAAACTAGGTTTGTGAAGGTAATCTTTCCTTGAACCAAATTACTGGATTTAGCTTTGTTAAGGAGAAGATAACGGGAGACACTCCGAATTTCACAGGTATCTGTGAAGTCTTGTTTTATGCTTTTATTTGCCCAAATGGCCCTAGAACCCAGAAGACCAGGATGCAGCTGCTTGCTCCATTGTTCTTCCAGAGAGCAAATGGCCTTTGATCTCTGGCGGAAATAAGAGGAAGTTCTAAGTTTCTTTGAGTGTCCAGAGGAGAGCCTGGTTGGTCGAACCAGAGGTACGCCTTAATTGACTACATTAAAAAGTTAAGAAATGCCTTCACTATAAAAGTTCGTGCACAGTAATAATAATTTAGATAGCTGTCTTATTCTGCCGTTTTGGCATCAGCCTTCTCCAAAGACATGTCTTTGCCTTTTCTTTCTCTGTCTTTGTCCCTTTGTCTTTTAATTCTTTTGTCTCAGGTAAAGAATGTATATCTCTGTAGCTCTGCAGTTTTCTTGTTAATTCATACGCTTCTTGTGTGGAATTAAACGCTGTAACTCTGTGACGTCATCACGCATCGTCGTTTCTGATTGCCACACGCTGCTCGCCGGAAGAACCCGGGAAATAGGAAGAAAAAGAGAGACAAGCTTTTTTCCAAAATTAAGCTAACTTAGTAATTTCTTCCTTTAACAAAAGTTACGGCATATTATTAAAACTTTAAAAACACCTTCTGTGTACCGTCTGTTTGTAAATATCTCATGTTTCAATGTAGGCACATGCGGCTTATGTATGTACAAAATGTATTTCCTTTAAAAATTTAGGGGGTGCGGCTTATAATCAGGTGCGCTCTATAGTCCGGAAATTCCATACTTTTATGTGTGTAACTCAGTAAATTATGTAGTAAATGGACACTTCCTGAAGGATGAACTGTTTCTTTTTTATTTCTCTACAATCTAGTATTCTTGCATATTGTGTTTGGGTGAAACGGGACACCCTTTGGAGCACAAGATAATGAACTTGTTCAGTTGAAAACCAAATAGAAATATTAATTTTCCATCTGATAGATTTCTTTAACCCACTCTATCCATTCTTCTATAGTGGGAGGTTCAGGGAGGAGCCAGCGTCTGGTGACAGTTTGTTTATCGGCTGTGATTAATATTTGAACCAGATAGTTTACCTTGTCAGGTAGGCATTCTGTGTCACCTCTAATAAAAATAGTACATTTAAAAGGTTTTTTTATTTTCCAAGATATTTTCAATATTTTTCAGTATTTCTATCCAATATTGTCTTATAATTGTACAATCCCAAAATATATGCCAGAGGTTGGGTTCTGTGTTTCCACATTGCCTCCAGCACTCAGGCTCCTCCCTGGTATGAGAGATTTTTTGTTTTGATGTTATAAAAAAGTCTATGTAAGCATTTCCAACTGCGGCAGACTGGCGACCTGTCCAGGGTGACCCCGCCTCTCGTCCGGAACGTTAGCTGGGGATAGGCACCAGCAACCCTCCTGACCCCATTAGGGATAAAGGGTGTATAGAAAATGGATGGATGGATGGAGGAACAATCTAGAGTTATAGACCTAGAGTCATGGATGTAGAGTTATAGATCTAGAGTCAGTGCACAGCTTCAGTTATTATAACTAAAAACCAGCGATCAGCCCGAAACCTAGGAGTAGTGATGGACTCTGACCTGAACCTCCAGAGCCACATAAAGACAGTTACAAAGATGGCCTTCTATCACCTAAAGAACATTTCCAGGATTAAAGGACTAATGTCTCAGCCAGATCTAGAGAAACTCATCCATGCGCTTATATTCAGTCGCATTGATTATTGCAACAGCGTCTTCACAGGTCTGTCCAACAAATCAATCAAACAGCTGCAGCTGATCCAGAATGCTGCTGCTGGAGTTCTCACTAAAACCAGGAAGATAGAGCACATAACACCAGTTTTAAAGTCCCTCCACTGGCTCCCTGTAGCTCAAAGAATAGACTTTAAAATACTGTTAGTTTACAAATCACTGAAAGGTTTTTCACCACAATACATTAAAGATTTGCTGCTGTTGTATTAACCTTCCAGAACTCTCAGGTCTTCTGGTTCTGGTCTGCTCTGCATCCCCAGAACAAGAACCAAACGAGGAGAAGCAGCATTCGGCATCTATGCACCACAAATCTGGAACAAACTTCCAGAAAACTGTAAAACAGCTGAAACACTGACTTCCCATAAATCTCAACTAAAAACCCACTTGATTAGGATTGTATTTGAAACGTAATCAATAACAAACTTATTGTGCTGTTTTGATTATTGATTCTATGTTGCATCACGTTGTGTTTTTGTGTTTGATTTGATGTAAAGCACTTTAAAGTGCCTTGCTGCTGAAATGTGCTATACAAAAAAAATTTGATTGATTGATTGACTCCCTCTGTTCTACCAGTTATCAATGAATATTTCCCTTCTTTGTTGTTGGTTTCAGAAAGACGTTCAAATAGACATCTGTGTAACATTCATCTGGCTACGCACTGTCTATGACCAGATTTATAAGATGAGTAACATAATTTAGAGAAACCCATCCTTTTTAATTTTCCATGTTCCCCAGATATTTTGAAAATGTCTGATTTCCTTGAACTCCTCCTGGGATTTTGATGCATCGACTTCAAAGCAGCAGAGATTAAAAGTTATTAAAACGATGAGTTTTTGTTCATCTATGTGGGCTAAACTGAAAACTTTATCTGGATATTTAAATTACTTTAGTTTCTCTCTCCTCAAGGTTTCAGGTTCTTAGTTAAAGGTGACGGTTTCTCTGCAGACATCTGGAACCTGTTGGAAGAAATATTTTAAAATAAATAAATATGAGAGTTCAGAGTTACCTGAGCAGATGAACTCATGGCTCCGATCACTGTTTTTATCATAAAGTAAACAGTTCTTTGTTCCAGATCCTGACTTCGAACAGTCAGAGCTCATCCACCAAACTGGTCTCTCTGAAGCTTCCTTTGACTTTCTAACTGAAACAGCAGAACCACAGTCCAGTTCAGCACAAACTGCAGAGGCTGAGTTCATGTCCCAGTAACGATCCCAAACATCCACTGGTCTCCACTCTTTTTGATGTTTCATCTCCAGTCTCCCAGCACATTGGCTGCACTCTCCCACCAGCCTGAAGCTGTCTTGACCTGAGCAGAGACAGAGAGTTCATTAATGAAGGAAGTGAAGCAGTGAACAGCAGCAGGTCTGCAGATCCTCCTCTACCTGAACAGGTGAGTCCAACAGCTTGACCAGGTGAGCAGCTGTTTCTACCTGAACTCTTCCTGCTGCTGCAGTTCAGCAGAGCAGACTCACTGCCTTCACACAGTACCTCTCTGCTCCCCAGTGGAGCCTCTACTTCTCCATAGAGCGCCCCCTGGTGGACTAAAGGAGACCCACAACCAATCTCCCTGCAGACCACCTTTGCATCCTGCAGGTCAAAGTCTTTTTCACACACTGAGGACCACGACTGGTTGGTCTTCACCTCCAGTCTGCCTGAGCACCGGTTGGTCCCTTGAACCAGCCTGACTGAGTCTGTGGGTGCAGAAAGAAAAAAGGTTTAAAAAATTTCAGAACTTTATTTTTCTAGATTCACATTCAAACACATCTGAGTTTGATAAAAAATAAAGGCCAAGAAAACCAAACTAGAGAAACTCAGAGCATCAAAGGTGAACTGAAACCGACTGTACCTGGAAGTTAATCATTAATTTTTATTTCTGCTGAATTTATCATATTTTTGGGTTATAAAAATGTTAATAAACTCACTAAATGTAAAGCAAACTTAACAATCTGAAATTGTTTGTATTTCAGTTCAATTAAACATAAATTTGTCAAAATGACTCAACAGCGCCCCCTAGCTCATCCAGACCAACAACCATAAGAAACAAGAGGTTTTCTTGCTATTTTCACTAAAAACAGGAAATCCACCATTTTGGATCAAAAGTCATTTTCTGTTAATTTTCAGGTTTGAAAATGTCTGATTTCCTTGAACTCCTCCTGGGATTTTGATGCATCGACTTCAAAGCAGCAGAGATTAAAAATTATTAAAATGATGAGTTTTTGTTCCTGTATGTGGGCTAAACTGAGAACTTTATCTGGATATCTAAATTACTTTAGTTTCCCTCTCCTCAACGTTTCAGGTTCTTAGTTAAAGGTGACGGTTTCTCTGCAGACATCTGGAACCTGATGGAAGAAACATTTTAAAAGAAATAAATATGAGAGTTCAGAGTTACCTGAGCAGATGAACTCAAGTCTCCGATCACTGTTTTCATCATCAGGTAAACAGTTCTTTAATGCAGATTCTGACTTGAAACATTCAGACCTGATCTCCCAAACTGGTCTCTTTGAAGCTTCCGTTGACTTTTTTGCTGAAACTACAGAACCACAGTCCAGTTCAGTACAAACTACAGCAGCTGAGTTCATGTTCCAGTAACTGCCCCAAGCATCCACTGGTCTCCACTCTTCTTGATGGAACATCTCCAGTCTCCCAGCACATCGGCTGGCCTCTCCCACCAACCTGAAGTTGTCTTGACCTGAGCAGAGACAGAGAGTTCATTAATGAAGTAAGTGAAGCAGTGAACAGCAGCAGGTCTGCAGATCCTCCTCTACCTGAACAGGTGAGTCCAACAGCTTGACCAGGTGAGCAGCTGTTTCTACCTGAACTCTTCCTGCTGCTGCAGTTCAGCAGAGCAGACTCACTGCCTTCACACAGGAACTCTCTGCTCCCCACTGGAGCCTCTGCTTCTCCGTAGAGCGCCCCCTGGAGGACTGAAGGAGGCCCACAGTCAATCTCCCTGCAGACCACCTTTGCATCCTGCAGGTCAAAGTCTTTTTCACACACTGAGGACCACGACTGGTCGGTCTTCACCTCCAGTCTGCCTGAGCACCGGTTGGTCCCTTGAACCAGCCTGACTGAGTCTGTAGATGCAGAAAGAAAAAAAGTTTAAAATATTTCAGAACTTTATTTTTCTAGATTCACATGGAAACATCTGTCAGTTTGATAAAAATAAAGACCAAGAAAACCAAACTAGAGAATCTCAGAGCATCAAAGGTGAAGTGAAACCGACTGAACCTGGAATTTTATTATTCATTTTTATTTCTGCTGAATTTATCATATTTTTGGGACATAAACATGTTAATAAATCCTCTAAATGTAAAGCAAACTTTACAATCTGAAATTGTTGTATTTCAGTTTCTATTAAAAATAAATTTGTCAAAATGACTCAACAGCGCCCCCTAGTTCATCCAAGCCATCAACCATAAAAAACAAAAGGTTTTACTGCTATTTTCACTAAAAACAGGAAATCCACCATTTTGGATCAAAAGTCATTTTCTGTTAATTTTCAGGTTTGAAAATGTCTGATTTCCTTGAACTCCTCCTGGGATTTTGATGCATCGACTTCAAAGCAGCAGAGATTAAAAGTTATTAAAATTATCAGTTTTTGTTCATCTATGTGGGCTAAACTGAAAACTTCATCTGGATATTTAAATTACTTTAGTTTCCCTCTCCTAAAGGTTTCAGGTTCTTAGTTAAAGGTGACGGTTTCTCTGCAGACATCTGGAACCTGATGGAAGAAACATTTTAAAAGAAATAAATATGAGAGTTCAGAGTTACCTGAGCAGATGAACTCAAGTCTCCGACCACTGTTTTTATCATCAGGTAAACAATGCTTTAATGCAGATCCTGACTTGAAACAGTCAGACTTGATCTCCCAAACTGGTCTGTATGAAGTGCTCTTTGAATTTCTTGCTGAAACAGCAGAACCACAGTCCAGTTCAGCACAAACTGCAGCAGCTAAGTTCATGTCCCAGTAATGATACCCAACATCCACTGGTCTCCACTCTTTTTGATGTAACATCTCCAGTCTCCCAGCACATCGGCTGGCCTCTCCCACCAACCTGATGTCTTTACCTGAGCAGAGACAGAGAGTTCATTAATGAAGGAAGTGAAGCAGTGAACAGCAGCAGGTCTGCAGATCCTCCTCTACCTGAACAGGTGAGTCCAACAGCTTGACCAGGTGAGCAGCTGTTTCTACCTGAACTCTTCCTGCTGCTGCAGTTCAGCAGAGCAGACTCACTGCCTTCACACAGGAACTCTCTGCTCCCCACTGGAGCCTCTGCTTCTCCATAGAGCGCCCCCTGGAGGACTGAAGGAGGCCCACAGCCAATCTCCCTGCAGACCACCTTTGCATCCTGCAGGTCAAAGTCTTTTTCACACACTGAGGACCACGACTGGTTGGTCTTCACCTCCAGTCTGCCTGAGCACCGGTTGGTCCCTTGAACCAGCCTGACTGAGTCTGTGGGTGCAGAAAGAAAAAAAGGTTTAAAATATTTCAGAACTTTATTTTTCTAGATACACATGAGCCGGAAAAGGGTAAAGTGCCTTCTCCGGGTCGGGGGGTGTCCTGCCCCAAGTGGAGGAGTTCATGTATCTTGGGATCTTGTTCACGAATGAGGGAAGAAGGGAGCAGGAGATCGACAGGCGGATTAGCAGCGTCTGCCATGGCGGGCGCTGTATGCGGTCCGTCGTGGTGAAGAGAGAGCTGAGCCAAAAAGCGAAGCTCTCGATTTACCGGTTGATCTACGTTCCCACCCTCATCTATGGTCATGAGCTTTGGGTCATGACCGAAAGAACGAGATCGCGGATACAAGCGGACGAAATGGGTTTTCTCCGCAGGGTGGCTGGGCTCTCCCTTAGAAATAGAGTGAGAAGCTCAGTCATCCGGGAGGGACTCAGAGTAGAGCCACTGCTCCTTCACGTCGAGGGGCCAGTTGAGGTGGCTCGGGAATCTGGTCAGGATGCCTCCTGGACGCCTCCCTGTTGAGGTGTTCCGGGCACGTCCCACTGGGAGGAGGAAGACCCAGGACACGCTGGAGGGACTATGTCTCTCGGCTGACCTTGGAACGCCTTGGGATTCCTCCGGAGGGGCTGGAAGAAGTGGCTGGGGAGAGGGAAGTCTGGGACTCCCTTCTGAAGCTGCTACCCCCGCAACCCGACCACAGATAAGTGGTAGGTAGGTAGATGGATAGATGGATGGATGGATGGATGGATGGATGGATGGATGGATGGATGGATGGATGGATGGATGGAAACATCTCTGAGTTTGCTAAAAATAAAGGCCAAGAAAACCAAGCTAGAAAATCTCAGAGCATCAAAGGTGAAGTGAAACTGACTGTATCTGGAAGTTTATCATTAATTTTTATTTCTGCTGAAATTTTTATATTTTTGGGACATAAACCTGTTCATAAATCCACTAAATGTAAAGCAAACTTTACAACCTTAAATTGTTTGTATTTCAGATGAATTAAAAAGAAATTTGTCAAAATGACTCAACAGCGCCCCCTAGTTCATCCAGACCATCAACCATAACAAACAAAAGGTTTTCCTGCTATTTTCACTAAAAACAGGAAATCCACCATTTTGGATCAAAAGTCATTTTCTGTTAATTTTCAGGTTTGAAAATGTCTGATTTCCTTGAACTCCTCCTGGGATTTTGATGCATCGACTTCAAAGCAGCAGAGATTAAAAGTTGTTAAAATGATGAGTTTTTGTTCATCTATGTGGGCTAAACTGAAAACTTTATCTGGATACTTAAATTAATTTAGTTTTTCTCTCCTCAAGGTTTCAGGTTCTTAGTTAAAGGTGACGGTTTCTCTGCAGACATCTGGAACCTGATGGAAGAAACATTTTAAAAGAAATAAATATGAGAGTTCAGAGTTACCTGAGCAGATGAACTCAAAGCTCTGATAACTGTTTTCATCATGAGGTAAGCAGTTCTTAAATGCAGATCCTGACAGCAAACAGTCAGACCTGATCTCCCAAACTGGTCTCTCTGAATGTTTCCATGAATTTCTTGTTGAAACAGCAGAACCACAGTCCAGTTCAGCACAAACTGCAGCAGCTAAGTTCATGTCCCAGTAATGATCCCAAACAGACACTGGTCTCCACTCTTCTTGATGTTTCATCTCCAGTCTCCCAGCACATCGGCTGGCCTCTCCCACCAACCTGATGTTTTGACCTGAGCAGAGACAGAGAGTTCATTAATGAAGGAAGTGAAGCAGTGAACAGCAGCAGGTCTGCAGATCCTCCTCTACCTGAACAGGTGAGTCCAACAGCTTGACCAGGTGAGCAGCTGTTTCTACCTGAACTCTTCCTGCTGCTGCAGTTCAGCAGAGCAGACTCACTGCCTTCACACAGGAACTCTCTGCTCCCCACTGGAGCCTCTGCTTCTCCATAGAGCGCCCCCTGGAGGACCGAAGGAGACCCACAGCCAATCTCCCTGCAGACCACCTTTGCATCCTGCAGGTCAAAGTCTTTTTCACACACTGAGGACCACGACTGGTTGGTCTTCACCTCCAGTCTGCCTGAGCACCGGTTGGTCCCTTGAACCAGCCTGACTGAGTCTGTGGATGCAGAAAGAAAAAAGTTTCTTCTTCTTCTTTTTCTTGATTTTATTGGCGGTTGGCAACAAACTTTAAGCAGCATTACCGCCACCTAGTGGTATGGAGTGTGGTTCGAAATGGACTATCAACTTATATAAGTATTTGTATCTTCCTACTCCTACCTTTAATATATAATTTAACTAAATGAATTTCCTATTTATATATACCTACATACACTCATCCATTTTTATATATATCTCTATAATCCACCCCCCTAGATCATGCACCCATTCACACACACACACCTATTTTAATCATATTCTTTGAAATAATTTAGTTTTCTTTAAATATCCCATAATTATTTGTATATGTTTACTCCCCGAATTCTTCCTCAAAATATCTATCAAATTAATCTTTTCCTTAATACATTCAAACTCTCCTTTCATACATCTTCTTTCTCTTTCATACTTATGGCATTCTAACATAACATGTTCTATCGTTTCATATCTGTCACAGTATTCACATTTTCCATTGTTATGCTTTTGTATTTTAAAAAGTGTATAATTAAGACCTGTATGCCCTAATCTTAATCTTGTTATCACCCTTCCCTCCTTTCTATTTCTTCTTTCATTTCTTTTCTCTCCTATCTTCTGTATTTTATAAAACCATCTTCCTGTTTTTTCTTCATCCCACCTTTTTTGCCATTTTTCCATCAGTTTTCCTTTAACCATACTCTTTCCCTCATATTTACTTGTTTTAACTTTAAAACTAATATTATTATGAATTGCCGTTTTTGCCATATTATCTGCCCTCTCATTTCCTTCTACACCCATATGCGCTGGAATCCATACAAATACAACTACCAGCCCCATATTCTGTATTCTATACAATGTATAAAATATTTATAATAATATATCCATCCTACTATCTGATTTAAATTTTTTTTAAACTTAATAATGCTGAGCTTGAATCTGAACATATCACTGTTTTTAATGGTTTTATTTCTTCCACCCATTGTAAAGCTAATAATATTGCCAACATTTCTCCTGTGTTTAGTGATAACCCATCTGTGCTCCGTTTTCCTATTTTTACATCAAATTCTGGCACCACAAAAGCTACTCCTATCTTTCCATTTATTTTTGACGCATCTGTATAAATTTGAATATATTTGTAATATTTGTTTATATGTATCTGTACTGAATATCTATCTACCATGTGAGATTTATCTTGTTTCTTTTCTATTATTGACATGTCTACGGTTGCTTCTGGTAAAATCCATGGCGGTATTATTGACATTGGTGTTTGACTTATTTCTAAACTATCAATCTTGAATTCTTTTATTTTATTTCCAATATTCCATCCAAAACTCCTCATTTCTTTCTTTTCTTTTTCCCAACATGGACCTAAAATTTCCCGAGTTGGATGATCAATTTTATTGCTTTGTAAATTTAACCTGAAATTTATTTCTAGTTTTGTTCTTCTTAAGTTTAATGGCATTTCTCCCATTTCTACTTCTATTGCAGCTGTTGGTGTGGTTTTAAATGCTCCAGTACATAATCTTAATGCCTGATGTTGAATAATGTCTAATTTAACCAGATGTGTTTTAGCTGCTGAACCGTAAACTATGCACCCAAAGTCTATGTTAGATCTTATCATTCCAGTATAAATCTGTTTCAGTGATTTTCTATCTGCTCCCCAATCACTGCCAGCCAAGCATCTTAAAATATTTAAGATTTTCTTACACTTATCAACCACTTTTTGAATATGTATATTCCATTTTAGTTTTTCATCAAACCATATTCCTAAAAATTTTATACACTTTACTTGTTCTAATTCTTGATTATATAATTTTAATTTTATTTCCTTGTTTATTTTTTTTAGTAAATATCATTACTTTTGTTTTTTCAACTGAAAACTTAAATCCCCTTGCAACGCCCATTTTTCTATTTCAATAATAACCTTTTGTACTTTCTTTACAATATGAACTACATTTTTCCCTCTTTTCCAGAACGCTCCATCATCTGCAAATAATGAACATCCTATTTCTTTTCCAATACCATTAAATACATCATTTATCATAATTAAGAACAGTAAAGTAAACATCTGACTTGACTTGTGTCCCTCTTTAAACCCCAAATATTTTTCTGCTCCTCTCACTATTATTTTAATTTTCTCAGTTTTCTGCTTGGCTTAGTCAGTGCAATTTATAACATGTGCTACAAATAATATTAATTTTTCTACTGACACTGTGATATTTTCAGTGTTGGCATAGTTACTTTGAAAAAGTAACTTTAATCGGACTACTGATTACTCCTTGAAAAAGTAACTTAGTTATATTACTGACTACTTGATTTGGAAAGTAACTAAGTTACACTAAAAGTAACTTTTTAGTTACTTTCAGAAGCTGCTAACAACAACGCTCTGCCTCTTGTGAAAATCACATTGAGCTTTGCCAATACTTTTTTGTAAGCTATTTTATAATGGTAACATCAACAATGTGTCTCCACTGATAAGGTTGAACTGAAGAGGAGATTGTAGAAAAAACAGTACAAAAAAATAAAAAACCTGAGTAGTTTGTGTGGTCCACTGTTGTCTGGAAAACTCCAAGAAGGATTTTAAAGCCCCCCCTCCCCCCCAGCCTCCAGGTTCTGTGTTACGGCCCTGCGTTTGGTGTCACAGCACAGAGCTCCTCCTGCAGCTCCACAGCTCAGATGGCTGCACAGATTTGTGACACTTATCTTAATATTAATAATTAGAATAGCGTTAAATTGCCATTATAATCATTGCCAACTACGGACACGTTTATTCGTGGCAGTTTTCACGTTTATTGCGCTGTTTATATTGGTCTCGATGTTTGCAGTTTTCTGGAGCGCAACGCGAAGCTCGACGTCATTCAGAGGTAATAGCCTATATTAACTTGACATTAACAAAGACACAGCGGGACGGATCATCCAGGAAATGATGGACAAGGAGAGACTGAGTAAGACTCCCTTAATGACGGACAAATTCTGGGATTTATTATGAGTCTCTGCTTATTTCCAAGCCCAAATGAGCAACTTCACGTTCAAAAACGAGCCAAAAAAGGCGCAACCCGCCACTCATTAAATCTGCAAGCGACTTTAAAAAAAATGAAGCCCAAAGCCGTTTATAATAATCGGACTTGGCGGCAGAATCTCAAAATAGTTCCAGTTTTTCCACCAACAAAATGCGCATCTCCCTCCATTGTTTACATTTCTGTCGCATAGAGGCGTCGGTCACTTTCGACAAGACGAGTAGAGGAAATACGATTAAATAACAAAAGAAGATAGTAACGCACAGTGATTTTGATAAGTAACTGTAGTCTGACTACTGGATTTGAAATAGCAACGCGTTAGATTACTCGTTACTGAAAAACGTGGTCCGACGTCAGTAACGCGTTACAAATTAACGCGTTACTGACGTCACTGGATATTTTCTTCTAACTGTACTTTGCTTTGCTGTGGGATTTGATTCACTGTTTGTTCACTCTTTCTTGTTGTCTGTTCCTTCACATTTTTAACAGCCTCTGCATAACTAATGTTTTTAATTGTTTTAATTTGAATGATTTCTTTTGCCTTCTTCCTCACCTCACATCCTCCATACGTAACTCTATGTTGCCCTCCACAATTACAACATTTTTCTTGTGCTTCTTCTTTACATTCCTCTAATTTGTGATCTTCACCACATTTTGGACATCTCTGCTTCCCTTTACAAACTGCTGCTATGTGTCCATACCTTTGACATTTGAAACAACGAAGTGGTGGAGGGATATAAGGTCTGACCTGAAAACTGAGATATCCTATTTTGATGTTTTGTGATAAATCCTTCTCTTCAAATTCAATGAGAATTGACAAACTTCCTACTCTTTCTCCATTTATTGTTCTTGACAACCTCTTCAAGTTATTCACTTTTCCTCCTGTAATATTCTTCTTAATTTTCTCAAGATCTTCCTCTAGAGGTATCCCATAAATCACTCCTCTAGTTTTTTTATTTTCGCCTACTATTTTTTTCTCCATCACAGTTTTTTTACATATATTATCCACATTTAAAGCCTTATTTTTTTGTTCTTCATTTTTACAAACTACCAATAAATTTCCATCTCTCAATATCTTCACCATTTCCACATCTCCGATTTTCTTTTTTACTTCTCTTGACACCACAATGGGGCTGATGTTATTCTGTTCTTCTTCATTTTTTAGTTTTAATATTATTTTAACTTCCTCCCTCACAACTTTCCTTCTCACTATCCTTTCTTCTTCAGAGCTACTTCCTTCCAGTTCTCTTTTATTTCCTTGAATATCACTAATACTCTTTCCTTCGTTTATTTTTTGTCTTTCCCGTCCTCTCCCTCTTCCTCTCCCCACTGGCGTCCACCTTTCATATTCCATGTCTTCCTCATTTCCTGTCTCCATTTCCATCCGAACCATTCACATACCAGCTTATGCCAAATCCGCCTTTTCCAACTCCAATATACGTTTTCGTTTTGCCGCGCTCACAACCGTCCAACCACCTGCCTGCGAGCTCCACCTCCACTTCAATGATCAGAAAAAAGTTTCAACATTTTCACTGAATTTTATCCCAGTTTGTTCAGCAAAGCTCCAATACAGTGAAGAGTTTTTATTTTATTTTAAATCTACTGTTTAATATTCTTTGCATTTTTAACATCTGCCTATACTTGAGATGGATGGGAAACATTAGACCAATATAAGGAAAATTACACTAGAACAGCACAAAGAACCTATGAACTATTAATTATTAATATTTCATCCTTGTTTTCTACAAAGCAAATATGAGGACATATTTAATCACAGAATAATAGAAAACTATCTTCACCTTTTAACACTCTAAACTTAATTTGTGGAGGAAGTGCAATATTTGATCAGTTTCTTCTCAATGACATTTAGGTTTTTATAACCCTGAATCTGCTCCACTGGTTCCCCTTTAATCTAATCAAACTTCATTAAATCACTAATCTGGTAAAAACCTGCGATCAATAGTGAAACATTTCTGATTGAAAACTCTTTCAGGCAGAGACAGCAGGAGTTTTATACCAATGCTGAGGGAGAGACGGTCTGGTTCTCATGCAGCTGCAGGAAAACATCTCCCAACCTTGTGCATGCAACCCAAATAGCTTCATTTGGTGAGAGTTCACTAGCATTTAGAATGAAGACAATACAACCAGCAGATGTTACCTTACAATAATTTGTCCACCATAAACAGAAAAGAGCCGAATGAGGCGACTGTTAATGTTAATTCAATATGTGGAAGTGTGGCCACCATGGACTGAACTTCCTCCACTGCCATTGCTAAAACTACAGAGACTATGTTTATAAAATAACAGAAAATCAATCATCGTTCAAACTTCTTCTGTTCACTGATTGGTCCAGTAGAAAATCTACCAGAGTGAATCCAGGTGAAGGGGAAGAAGCCCAGACTGAGCTGGAAGTGAGAATTTTTTAAAGTGGAGTTTGAAGCAAAACAGGAAGACAATGGACAGGATATGAAATCACCTGAACAGACGATCTCTATATTGTCGTCCTCATCTTTTCGTGACAACAACACAGATCCACAGTGGAGCTGTCTGCAAGCTACAGCTGCTGATGTAAAGTTCCACTTCCAGTTCCAATCATTCACTGGTTCCCAGTCTCCCAGATCCTTCTTCTCCAGTCTGCCAACACAGCGACTCCTTCCTGCTACCAGTCTGAGTTCATCAGACAGCGCTGGAAGAAACAACATTTACATGTTGGGTTACAAAAAGCAAAGACAGATTTAGGATGTGTTGACAGGATCCTGTTGATCATGTTTATTTTATCTTCTCTTGATTTTTCCTCCTGTTAGAGGCAGAGCTATCATGGATGGTTCTGATCTAACCATCTTTATGTTGGAATGGCCTAGTTAAAGCCCAGACCTAAGTGTTATTTACACTCTGTAGTAAAACCTGAAATGTTTCTTATTATTCACCTTTTCTACTCCTTTATATTTTATGTCTTTATTTAAACCAACCAAGGTCAAATTCATTGTTTTTGTGCAAAAAGTTGTTAAATCCAGAAGATTCTGGTTCTGGTTCTGATTCTGAATCTGATTCTGATTCTGATTCTGAATGCAGAGCAACCAGAAGCAGAGCAGCTCATCAAACCTTGTAGATGAGCTGGTAGATAACTTCCATCATAAAATTTCAGATGTCATTGATTTCATTGCCTACATTAAAGTGAAGGTCGTGTCTGGTAGGAACAAACCTCCATGGAGAAATGTGTCAACAGTTAAATCTGCAAGACAATTTTGCTGTAGGGCCGAATGTAAATGGAGGAAAACTCAACTTAGTTTATTATGAAATCTATTAAGGAAGACTGTGAAGCTATTACTCAGCACTAAAACATGCAAAGGAAACATTCTTTGCAGAAATTATAAACAGAAACATGAACAATTATTGAGTTTATTTGCCACAGTTGACAGGCTGACAAACAACCTGACCTGCAATGAATTTGCCAAATACGCTGCAGAGAAAATTAAAAATATTAGAGGGTCAACATTCACTGCCACACAGAATCTAATATCCATGTTATGCCCAAAGATAATAACATCCACAACTTTTCTTAAGAAAGTTCTGCCTGTCATTTCATCTGATCTGATTCTAATAGTAAACTCTTCGCTCTCATCAGGTGTTTTCCCCCAGCAGTTTTCAAACCACTGATATAAAAAACTAATAATTACTGCAGAATTACAGGCCGATCTCCAACCTTTCACTCATCAGCTAAATTATTGAAAAGCTGTTTCAACAATTAACTCTGCAAAACAACTGAAACACTGAGTTCCTTTAATCTGGACTAAAATCCCAGCTGGTCAGATTTGCTGTTGAAACATAATAAATGAAACACTGAACAACATTTTGATGTGTAACGACGACACTTTGACAAAATGTACTGTTTACTGGTTTACTGTGTGGTGTCTTTAGGACTTTTTGTGTTTTTATGACGTAAAGCTCTTTGAACCGCCTTGGTGCTGAAATGTGCTTTACAAATAAATTGATCGATTGGTTGATTGATTCTAATCTGCAGCAGGCGAGTTCGACATCCTGCCTGAGACACTCCCACGTCAGGACGGAGCTCAAACGTTTTCACCAACACAACCAGCGGTACCAGAAGCTGGTCCAATGACCGTGGTGCTACTGGGCTTGGTTGGCCAGCAAACGGGCCTGACCAGAACCTCCTAGAGAACCTGTGGAGCCAAGAGGAAGATGAGACAATTCATGCAGAAGGAGCCATTTTATGTGGCTCCACCTGTTTACTGTGCAGATTCAGCGCTGCTGCAGAGTTTCTGCAGCTTCTCCTTATCAATCAATCAATCAGATTATTTTATAGCACATTTCAGCAACAAGGCAGTTCAAAGTGTTTTACATCATAAAAACACAAAAACCAACAATTCTTGATTTTATTGGCTCCTTAGCAGCAAGTAGACAATATAAACATCACTAACTGTGTAGCAGCAGCTCTATGATCTGAGACTAGAAACAGTTTCCAGTTTTATGTTTGTAAAATTTAACATGTTTATCAGTCGATCATTTTTAATTTGAACTCTGGTGAATATTAGTGTTTTTGTTTGAAAGTGGAGTCCTACCTGAGCTGCAGAGACACAGAAGCAGCATCAGAGCTGTTTGGTCCATGTTTCCTCTGGATGTGGAGTGAAGCTTCGTCTCTTGATGTGATCAGGATGAGGCTCCAGACTCTGAAGACTTCCTACTTTAAGCTTTTTTATCTGCCACTTCCTGAACGTCACAGTTCAGGTCTCTGGCTGCTTTCAGAGACAACGCCTCCTTCCTATGATCCGATAATGAAGATGGGTTCATACTGGGCCTACTGGGATTCAGGTGTTTCACCAGTCTCTGTTGTTCCTGTGTTTAGTTCAGGCTTTGTTCTGCATGTGGCCGGAGTCAAGAAAACCCAAGATCATCCCACTTCCCCATGCTGGATATTTTAGTTACACAGTAATAATAAATAAATTTGCCTTTAAAATTAATCCCACAAGTGACATGTAGGCCCAACAGTAGACTTAAACATGAATAAAATCAATCTGGTTGTTTTTTTCTCCTGCAAACTTTGCTTTAATTCTATTTATGTTTTTCTGTTTAATCTTAAGAAATCATAATCAGTCAGAGAGAGTCATGAGGCAGGAAGAGCAGGTTTCCTGGAAAAAGAGGAAGTAAGTTCCCAGTTTGCAGATTCATGAAAATATTTGAGAGACTTTTTCTTATTTCAAAGCATTAAAGTTTTAAAAGAATAAAGTGTAAACATGTTGTGTAATTGGATAAGATTCAAAACAAAATACTTATATTTCATCCGTCCATCTTCTTCTGCTTATCCAGGGTCGGGTCGCGGTGGAAACAGCTTATATTATATTACTTATATCCAGCCAGCATGCATGGATGGGCCCCACTTGGGTTTGTTGTGGGCTACATGGGTTATGAGTGGGCATGAGTTTGAACCCCTAACATTTTTTCTTTTAATTATTTTACTCTAGAACAGTCCAGTCCAGTCCGGATGTCCTCTAACATCTTTGTGACATTATCTGTTTTAAATGTGCGCCATGTCAGGTATAAGTAAACTCATCTTCTGCTGCTTACTCAAAATTAGGTCATGGTTCAGAGTGGACTTTTGTCCTTGTTTTTTAATTTTTTGATCAATTGGTTTTGTAGCAGGATGAAGGATGCCCCAGTATTGAGGACACCTGGCACCTAATTACCTCAGTGGGTGTGAGCATAAAGGCAGACTCTCTGACCTGTTCTCTTCATGCCTGCATTTGGTCACACTTCAGTGGGACGTTTACTTGGTTAACTTGCAGAGGTCAAACTCAAAATACTGAAATCAGTAAGTAATGTTTCTCTGTTGTGTTCTGTGTTTTTCTGTGTATTTATTTCTAGTTTCCTGTGTGTCTGAGTCTCTGTGTTGTCCTGTCTCCCTGTGATTAGTCCCCAGGTGTATCTCGTTCCCTGATTTCCTCTTGTGTATTTAGTGTCACCTGTGTGTGTATGTCTTCGTCGGGTCCTCAGTCTGTGTACGTCAATCTACGTCTGGTTACGTCTGTGTTCGTCCCAATCTGCCTGTTGCTACCTGTGTTGAGCATTAGCCTTCCGCTCAGCAGTGCTGCCAGGTCTGTGGACTGTTTTCTGTTTTTCACTATTAAAACTCCTCCTCACCTCATCTGGGTCTACTGCGTGCTGCCTCACCTCAAACACCGCAAATCATGACAGAAGGACCCGACCACAAACGAGGTGAGGTAGCTACATTTTTGGCCCAGTTGGACCGGGAGGTTTTCCGGGGGCAGACTGGCCTTGGCTCCCCGGATTCGCTCGGCCGTTTTTCCCGAGGGGAGCACAACCTCCACAGTTCGCCCGGAGAAAGCGTGAGCCGCCCGATGAACTTCGGCCCCTCGTTGCTTGCCGGAACCACCACCTCCGCAGTTAGTCCGGGCGGGCGTGACCGCCCGATGAACTCGGCCCTCGTCGCTTCCCGGATCAATCACCTCCGCAGTCCCCCCGGAGAAAGCCGCGTGAGCCGCCGGTGGATCCGGCCCCGCGTCGCCCTCCGGGGCATCACCTCCGCTGCGGCCCGCGGATCCGCGCCGGCACTTCTCCGCTACCGGCCCAGCGGATCACGCCGGCACTCCTCCGCTGCCCGCTCCGGCGCTTCGCGGACTTCTCCGCTGCGGCCCGGCGCTTCGCGGACTTCCTCCGCTGCGGCCCGGCGCCGCGGACTTCCTCCGCTACCCGGCCCAGGCGCTCGCGGACTTCCTCCGCTGCCGGCCCGAGCGCGGACTTCCTCCGCTCCTGTCCCCAGTAAGTCCCAGTGCCTGTCAGGCTTCCCAGTGCCTGTCGAGCTTCCCAGTGCCTGTCCCGAGCTTCCCAGTGCCTGTCCCGAGCTTCCCAGTGATTGTCCCGAGCTTCCCAGTGATTGTCCCGAGCTTCCCAGTGATTGTCCCGAGCTTCCCAGTGATTGTCCCGAGCTTCCCAGTGATTGTCCCGAGCTTCCCAGTGATTGTCCCGAGCTTCCCAGTGATTGTCCCGAGCTTCCCAGTGATTTCCCAGGCCTTGTGCTCCCCACCTTGTGCTCCTCCAGACCTTGTGCTCCTCCAGACCTTGTGCTCCTCCGAGACTCCTCCTCGTCGCGCGGACCGCCTCCGTGGCTCCCGCTTCCTGCGCCGAGGTCGGCCCCCTGACCTCCTCCGTGGCTCCCGCTTCCTGCGCCGAGGTCGGCCCCCTGACCTCCTCCGTGGCTCCCGCCTCCTGCGCCGAGGTCGGCCCCCTGACCGCCTCCGTGGCTCCCGCCTCCTGCGCCGAGGTCGGCCGCCGGACCGCCTCCGTGGTTCCCGCCTCCTGCGTCGCGGACGGCCGCCGGACCGCCTCCGTGGTTCCCGCCTCCGGCGCCGCGGACCGCCTCCGTGGTTCCCGCCTTCCTGTGCTTCTGCCCACCCAGTTGGGTTTGTTTTGTTTTGTTTTTTGGACTCTGGACCCTCGTGTCTCCGCCTATTTACTAGGTTGTTTTTTGTTAATTATGGACTTTGGACCCCCCTTCCAGCTCCCCTCCGCCCACCCTCGTTGTGTTTCCCGTTTTGGGCGTCTGGGAGCCGCCCGTTAAGGGGGGGGTACTGTTGTGTTCTGTGTTTTTCCTGTGTATTTATTTCTAGTTTCCTGTGTATCTGAGTCTCTGTGTTGTCCTGTCTCCCTGTGATTAGTCCCCAGGTGTATCTCGTTCCCTGATTTCCTCTTGTGTATTTAGTGTCACCTGTGTGTGTATGTCTTCGTCGGGTCCTCAGTCTGTGTACGTCAATCTACGTCTGGTTACGTCTGTGTTCGTCCCAATCTGCCTGTTGCTACCTGTGTTGAGCATTAGCCTTCCGCTCAGCAGTGCTGCCAGGTCTGTGGACTGTTTTCTGTTTTTCACTATTAAAACTCCTCCTCACCTCATCTGGGTCTACTGCGTGCTGCCTCACCTCAAACACCGCAAATCATGACATTCTCCTTCTGTACAAGAACCCAATTTTAGTTGGTTAATCCAAAATGTTTAAATTTAGAAGCTGCCTGAAGTCTCCTGTTACTGGGATGTGGCTGTAATTTATCCTCCCCAGTTCAGCTTGGCAACGTAAAACAGGTATGTATCTTTATTGTACTGCAGTTCAGCAGCACAAAATGACAATTATTTATATTTAGGATGTACTGGTAAGTGGATCCTCCTGCTTTTAGGCCAGAAGGGGCTCTCTGGTCAGGGTGGCATCATCCAGCTCTGGTTGGTGACAATAGTAGGTGTCAGGTTTAAACACCTGTTAAGACAGATTAAACAAACACAAGAACGACAAGAGAGTTAGATTATTTTGTGCTCACGAGGAGACCTGACAGAGATGTGTTTTCAGTTACAGATCTCCTACCACTCTGAAAACACGTTGGTCCCCTCCTCTCTTTTTTGCTCCCAGGATCCCTAGACAAAGAGCGCTGCATCTGTAAAGGGAGGGGAAAACACTTCAATCACATAGTTGCAGTGCAAATGTCAATCACTAGCAAAACACATGGTATCTAAACACTAGATTATTCTGTTCCAAACACAGGGTAAAACAGAGCTAGTTGTACGTCTTCACACCGACAGTTTTATAGCTAACAGGTCAAGGAGGCAGAGGTTTCTGCTGAGCGATAAACCCTGTTGAACACTGTTGTCACTGCTTTTCTTCAGAGAAGCCTTCTTGAGGAAAGAAACGGAGTAACACAACAACACAAACATACTTTATGCTAAGATAAACCAATAAAGGTATACAAGTCAAGAACATTATATAGGTAAGACTATAAAGCTACATTAAACAACAAATATTTGATAATATATACAATTTACCTAACAATTTGTTTATTTTACCACTTGTTATCCACTCTGATGGAAGGAGAAGTTGGTTTGTCAGTTTGTGTTATAGTGCCATCTAGCGGCGACGTCTCTCCACAGTGACTTCTGTATTTTTCACGTTTCAAGCAGAGCTGTCTGGAAAACTGATGCTAAATGTTAAAATGTCATGTAAAATGTACAGGCTCTTATTTAAACTTGAAATTTATTGGGATACATTTCTTGCCTGTGGTAGAAAAATAAAATTTGAACCTGTAAAAGGTTTAATTTATCTACTTTTTGGACTTATTTAGCTTCAATGTAGTGTCAACAACCTGCAAACGTGTTTTATAAATATTATGTTTGGTTTTATTGCATTTGGTTTGAAGAATTAAATCTGCAGAATGGTTGCATGTCTCCATCACTGATTTACTCTGCAGCAGCATGATGGATAATTCCCACTTCTTAATTCTGACATGTAATTTTGTAAATATTTACCTGGACAGAATATCTCGACAAGCACATACTGTACTTGATGCACGTGCAATATTTACTTAGACTAGACTTTCAGTCGTACTATTTATTAGGGGCATAATAATTATAATCTTGTAAATATGGAAATCTGTATAAACGCAAAACAAATAATTGTTGCAATAAAAAGTGTGTTTTTTTCCGTCTTTTTGTTATAGCAGATTTTTAATAAAAAACATTCTGAAACCTGATTCATCATTTAGTTCTAAAACTATAAAATAAATAAAAGTTTTGAAGGATGACTTCTTGGAAAAATATTTTACATTTTAAGAAAATGTAATTTTAATCACAGTAATTGCTCAGGGTTTTCCTGTAGCATTGTGACTCCACTAAGTTAAATTTAATATATATATATTCCTTCAGTGCTTCATTCAGATTTGCAGTTTTCACTCTGTCCTCTTGGGGGCGACATTGCAGTTTGTAAACTGTTTACTGACAAGAGAAGGAAAGGATGAAAAAAACTGAAAAAGTGTTTAGTATGAATAACAGAAATTAATAAATTGATTGAACCAGAATGCTTTTTTTCAAAACAGGTAAATTAATTAAATTATATTAATAAAAACGTAATTCTTGTGTTCAACAGGTTTTTTTTTTCTTTCTTTTATTTTTATTTTTTTTTTATTTAGTTGAAGGATAAAATGGTTTAAATTAGATTCGGACTAGAGCAATTAAATTTATATTTATTCATGTGTCTCCATTAACTACAAAATAAAATTAAAATAATTATTAAAATTAAAATATTAAAAACGGGAATTTTGAAAATCACACTAAAAATGGCACTCTAGATAAAAATTCTCGGATCAATGAGTTACACTTTTAAAAAGTTATTTTTTTACACTTTCCATATAATAAATCAATACTTTTCCATCCATGAATTTCAATATTTTTTTGTTGGTTTATGCAGCATCTTTAAAGTATAACTTCAAAGGATGTTTGTCCAGTTAAATCAGCAAACCCAAAACTTTTGGATGCATTCACCATCTCCACCCAACTGGCACACACCACACAAAGAATCAAGTGCACCCACCCCTTTCACTGCTGGAGATCAGCAGCCAAATCTATCAGGTAACCTGAGTCACCTGTGTTCAACAATGATCTCTGTTCAGACAACGAACCTCAAGTGAAAGTTTCCTCCAAGACACCAGTGGTAGGAAATTGACATTATTCACACTTTACTTCATTCAGACTGAATTCAGAAAAACAAATTAGACTTATTGTTTGATGCAACATTTTTCATGTGTTTGGAAACAGATTAGTTGCACTGCTTGGAATATAGTTTATTAATTCATTCACTGTTAACTTAGAAGTAAATTATTGAATCATTACTTGAGAAATGAGTTAAAATGAACTCATTGTTAATATTTCTCCTATCTGTTTGTAGGTTTTCAACCTACTCTGACTGTTCATGTGACCACATGTTGCTTGTTCATATGTTGCTGATGAGATTCATCTAAAGAGAAGTAAAGATGAATAAAATATGTCACTTAGATGAGTTGTTCCTGCTCCTCTTTGGAGGAAGAAAGCCTTTTTCTAGTTTGGGCAATAGCTGAGGTGGTTTAAGAGAGCAAAAAGCATGACAGTTGAAAACCAGCTCAGAACCAGATGACAGAGAAGTCCTGATAAATGAAAGTTTTGTCTGGACTGGACTCCAGTCAGCTGATTCAAAATGCTGAAGAAAGTTGTGTTGAGTATCTGGCTGACTAGCTGACATGTCCAACAAAGAGGCTGAAATGCATCAAAGAAGAGAGCATGGGGAGTCACAGTTTACTGTCCTTATTAGATAAAGCAAGTATGAGTGAGCAGACCGTTTCCCCTGTTCAGCCACAAAAGAGCGATTGTAACAGATATTCAGACATTATTGGCCCGCTTTGACCGTATTGAAGCTCAGTTAGGCCAAGTCTTGTCCACTCCAGCCTCCCCAGACCTGGACAGATGGACTCCAGCACCACCACACAGCAGCCATTCTTCAAACCAACAGACAACTGGGGCTTCAGTTCCACCAGCTACAGGGGGCCACTTTCCCCAACTCTTCAACCCCATCACCAGCCGTGCTCACCCCAGCACCCTCTCCCTCATTCAGGGAGCGTTCCAGTCACACCGGTCAGAGTACAGTGAAAGATTTGCCGCTGCTGAAAATTCAAAATGCACTGAAGTCCAAGAATCAAAGCAACATTTCAGGTATGTTTTTGATGAGGGAATGGAGGCTGTAGGATTTCTGTTTGCTCCAAAAACATGGTAACAAATTGAAGCCTGTCGCCTATTTCAGTTCTAAATTAGTTCCAGTAGCAGCCGGACTGCCCCACTGTCTTCGTACTGTGGCCGTGGCAGAAAGAGCTGTACTGGCATCTCGGGACATCGTGGGTTATTCTGACCTGACCTTACTCGTTTCCCACACTGTCACATTGATTGTCAACGAACAGAGAACAGCTCACCTGTCCTCTGCTCACTGGTTAAGGGACCATTCTGTACTTCTGGATATGCCAAACATAACTATTAAACGGTGCACCATTTTAAATCCAGCAACATTGCTTCCTACATCTGATGACGGTGAGGAGCATGACTGTGTGTCTGATCTGGAAATTGTGTGCTTGCCCCGACCTGATTTGTCCCAGGAACCCATCCTTAATCCTGATTGGACGCTCTTTGTGTTCCTCCAGAGATCCAAACTTTGGTGCTATTCTGAGCAGTTATGCTACTGTTACATCAACTGAAGTGGTTGAAGCTAAAGCTGTTCCAATCTGTTCAGCACAGGGCTGTGAACTCATTGCTCTAACATGTGCATGCATTCTCTCCAAATATAAAAAATAAAAAGTCTGTTAATCTGTACATCGATTCCAGCTACAACTACGGTGTTACGTTCGATTTTGGGTCCTTATGGAAACATAAGAATTTCTTGAAATCTGAGGGAAAACCTATCCTGCATCATAACCTTGTTTCTGACCTTTAAGAAGCCATCACTCTCCCTGCTCGCATAGCAGTGATGACGTGTTCTACTTGTGGTAAGGATGTGGTTTCAACAGGAAATGCTTTCGCTGACTCCACCGCGAAGGCTGCACAGCGTCTCTGCAGCTGTCTCTCACCAACCTTTCTGCAGACTCTGATGATAACACACTCTCATTACAGGACATGCAGAAGCTTATTACTCCACATGAAATGTCTAAATGGAAATCATGTGGGGCCACCTGCACACCACAAGACATTTGGATTGGTCCCAATGGTAATCCGTGTCTACCTGTTTATTTTTTCCATCCATTTTCTGTTATGACACATTCTATAGATCATGTGTCAAAGGGAGGAATGCTGAGAGAAATGGACAGAAATTGGTACACCCATAATTTTTCAAAATATGCGGCTGAATACTGTAATAACTGTCTCATATGTGCACAAAATAACGTAGCAAAAGGCTAAAAATTAACAGGAAAAGGAGCAGACCAACAAACTGAAGCCCCATTTCAACATCTGATGATTGACTACATTTAATTAACACCGGCAGAAGGAAAAAATGTTAAGTCATGTTTGACATGTTCTCTAAATGGGTTGAAGCATTCCCTTCCAAACATGCTGATGCATCCACAGTGGCAAAGTGTCTCCTAAGGGAGGTGTTACCACAGTGGGGTATTCCCAGGAAAATATCTAGTGACAATGGTTCACATTTTACAGAAAAAAATCTTAGAACAAATTTCACAAGTATTACAACTGGACTTGACGAAACACGGCAGTTACCAGCCACAGAGTGGTGGTGCTATTGAGCGAGAGAACGGATCGCTCAGGAACAAACTGATAAAAATATGTGAGGAAACAAAGTTAAACTGGGTACAAGCATTACCATTAGCCTTGCTTTTTAATGCATGTTCAATGCTGTCAGAAAAATAATCTTTCTCTAACAGATCAGATGAGAAGGATCTGGTCGCAGGCCCAAGGAGGCCTACCTGCCCCGGCTACAAAAATGTTGCATGACATACAACCTGGAGATTTTGTGTTAATAAAAAATTTCAGAAGGAAAAACTGGCGTTCCCCCCGGTGGACAGCACCTTTCCAGGTGTTGCTGGCGACCCACACCATGGTGAAGGTTGCTGAGCGGACCATGTGGATTCATGCCAGCCACTGCAAGAAGTTCCTGGGCACTCCACCCACACCTGACCAGACCAGGACAGAGGGTTCTACCTACAGAACCACCAGTGTTGACCTGAAATAATAAGCAACACCACCGATCGGCCCACTCAGTAGATAAGGATCTAGCTGAGGCAGCATCACTGACTTGGACTTCACACCGGACGTCATCGTGAGGGCCCTGACATCCGACCCAGGGGCAGATGACAGCGACCCTGAGGACGAGGAAGAAGATGTTGACAGACATTGGTTTCCTGAAAGAATAGACACTGTTGTCCAAAGTCTCAGTGGGTTTAACCCCAGACCTGGACAACAACCTGTTCCTCCATCATGGCCTGACCGCCCACTCACTGAACTAGTAGATAATACACTGCTGTGTCTAATCTTCACATGTGCCATTATTCTTCTGACCCTGTCAGCTGCCCTCATTGGAATCAACCCAAGAAGAACCAGAACCGTCAGCCTCATCCCAACTGTCAACCCAGGCTTCACTAAGATAGGATCACCTGTAACGACTGACCCACCTGTATCTGCTAAGAGTAAGAACACCACAGCCACATCCCCTCATGACACGTCTCAGCCAGACCACAACATCTCAGTTAAACTTAAAAAACCAAGGTCAGTACAAAAGGTTTCCCTGAAATCAATCCCTGAGGAGATGACAGCTCTCTGTGGTGCCTTAACCACCGTACCTAAAATAACTCAAAATGGCTACATCATAGGTCCTAAACATCCTAACTGCACGTTCCCTGGAATTAAAGATCCTAGCGTTTGTATTTTGATATGTTCTATTCTCAATGAATTGTATGGATCTTCCCACCCAGAACTAGCTATGAGTCTCCTCCCAGCACTAGGGTCTGTACTGAACAAAGTCAGATGGAACAAAATAATTCATGAAAATAGAGCTGATGACCACCCTGTTGGTGTTAATGCCATACAAATAAAAGCCCCAAGGCCCCCAGATGAATTGATAACCCCCTGTGTCACTAACTTAGCTGAAGAAGGCCCCAAATATAGATACATGGTTATTCTTTATTCTGAAAACACTCAGATTACGGTTAGACTTACCACCTGTGAAGTTCTAGACTGCGGAAACCACAAAAATTCTGAATTTCACAGAGGACAAGCAGCCTATCTGTGTCTGTATAATAAGTGTGCTACATGGAGATGGGTGTGTGCATACTCTGACAATACGTATAAACGTATTGTCAGAGTATGCAGACACAACGTAAGCCAGACACGTCTGGCTTACTCACAGTAGTCAATGCCTTTAACGTCTTACTTCTCCTTTTCTGCTGCCTGCAGACTGACCATCTGGCTTACTTCCCCAATCTAGTTATGAAGAAAACATCTTAGTTTCTCTGTGGAACTCCACTGCCTTCCCGCTCAGCTCAGCTTTGACATCTGCTCCAGTTACAACACAGTCTGTGAAAAACATGTCACTTCGCCTCACAATGTATCATTACTTCAGTTACAATTCTGTAGATTATCATAAATCATTCAACATAAACAACTTTCTATTTTTATTCAAACATAACATCTTATAATAATCATCTGAGGTCAATTCTATTCACCATTCATTCATTGTGTTCATTTCTTAATCTGCTCTTTATTACATCAATTCTTTGTATAATCATCAGTAAATCAAAGTACAAAAATCCTTATTTTATAATCATTAATATAACACACAAAAAAATTTTCATAATCAATTAGTAGATAAAATACAAGAACATGTATGTTTTTAATCAACAGTAAATCAAAATGCAAGATTACTTATGCCTCTCAGGCCTTTATGAATAATTTTCTGCATATACCTGGAAAGATCTCACCACTCTACAGTTCACCAGTTTTCACAACATTGGTCAAGAGTGTCTGCATGTTTTCTTTTTGTTTGTTGCTGCATGTTTTTTACTGCATGTACTTGGTCTGCGAGTCACCAGAACCTCATTATTCACACAGAGTTTGTATCTCCTTTACAAAGCCATGGTCTCGAAGCCATGGGTCCACTATGCATTGTACATGCACTTCACTACTAAGATGGATCACATCTGGTTCAGACTTGTAGGAACTGGATGTATTGGATGGGTTATTATGGCAGTGATGACTACACCACCTACAGGCAGGACATTGTATTACAAGCCAGAATGAACTATATTACATTTTTCACAACAATTCATAACCCAAACTAAGACAAGGACACAAGCTGAGATCAGGACCTGAATGGAATTGGCTACCTGACCTTTGACCCCAAATATCCTATCATATGCCCTCCTTGCAAAGTTGATGAAGATCAGATTTTGATGAAGTGGATTTTCTGTTATATTTTGTTTGTTAAATGTTTTGTGTTCCCTTCTTGTATAAGTTTTATTTAAGTAGGTTTAGTCCAGATACAAATTTCTGAATGTTGAACTTCCTTCCTGCTGCAGGAGCACAGAGACATTTTATCATAGATACATAGACGAATAGATTTCTAGGAGTCTGAAACATCTCTCTGCTCCTTCCTGTGGATGTGAAATGAAGATCATTTTCTCCTGGTTCCTTCAGTCTGCAGTCTCCTCCTCTAAGCTGCCTTCAGCTCTGGATCCTTCATCATGGAGGAGGATGTTTTCTGGTCCAGACATCTGGTTTCTCCTGGCCTGGAAACAGAGGATGGTTCAGCTTCAATGCAAGAACTTTCCCAACTGAACACATCATGCATGATACATGCAGTACCTTAAAGTAGAGGACCAGGACTGATCCCAGCAAACCCAGTAGGACAAAAACCAGACTGATGATCAAAGCAGGTAGAGAGACTGAAACTGAATGAAACAGATTCAGGATCAGCTTTCATCAGATGAGTCCAGTTAGAAATTAATCATATAGACCCTTGTTTTCATGCTGCCTGTAGATCTGATCATGAACATTAATATCATCAATCCTCCTCTCTGACCTCATGAATGAGGCAGACAGCTGCTGGTTCACCTGAAGCAGAACTTTTCCTGATGGACTCCATGACTTTGCCTGAGACAGTGAGGTTGAGAGGCTGGCTCATAGAGGAGAAGTTATAGAAGAAAACGTAGACGTGGTAAACGCAGCGGTAGGTTCCTTGGTGGGCGTGGCCAGCAGCAGAGAACAGGAAGAGGGCGGAGTGATTAACAGCTGGCAGGGTGTGGTTCTGAGTGTAGTTAGAGGTGCTGAAGATGAGCTGGAAGGAGCCGCCTTCATACTGAGGTCTGATGGAGCACATGATGCTGAAACTTGAGCCAATGAGGAGCTCAGACCCCTGCTTTCTGCCTGTGGAAACCCCGTCAGTGGAGGAAGAGAGGAAGATGAGCGGCTCAACCAGCAGACCTGGGAACGCAGAGGAAACACAGAGACAACTGGATCTAATCTGAGGTGAAAAACAAGATGGCATGCATGAGAAAGAGACAGGAGCTCATCACAGACTGGTTGCTATGGTTACTAGCATGTTTATACATGATTACTAGCACCTTTATGATAGATTTATAGTTTGTCAGTAATATTTAAACCAGTTTTAGTTTCTCTCCCCTCAAGGTTTCAGGTTCTTAGTTAAAGGTGACGGTTTCTCTGCAGACATCTGGAACCTGATGGAAGAAACAATTTAAAATAAATAAATATGAGAGTTCAGAGTTACCTGAGCAGATGAACTCGTGGCTCTGAGCACTGTTTTCATCATCAGGTAAACAGTTCTTTAATGCAGATCCTGAAAGCAAACAGTTAGAAATGATCCTCCAAACTGGTCTGTATGAAGCTTCCTTGGAATTTCTTGCTGAAACAGCAGAACCACAGTCCAGTTCAGCACAAACTACAGCAACTGAGTTCATGTTCCAGTAACGAGACAAAACATCCACTGGTCTCCACTCTTCTTGATGTAACATCTCCAGTCTCCCAGCACATCGGCTGGCCTCTCCCACCAACCTGATGGGCGCTTGATGTGAGCAGAGACAGAGAGTTCATTAATGAAGGAAGTGAAGCAGTGAACAGCAGCAGGTCTGCAGATCCTCCTCTACCTGAACAGGTGAGTCCAACAGCTTGACCAGGTGAGCAGCTGTTTCTACCTGAACTCTTCCTGCTGCTGCAGTTCAGCAGAGCAGACTCACTGCCTTCACACAGGAACTCTCTGCTCCCCACTGGAGCCTCTGCTTCTCCATAGAGCGCCCCCTGGAGGACTGAAGGAGGCCCACAGCCAATCTCCCTGCAGACCACCTTTGCATCCTGCAGGTCAAAGTCTTTTTCACACACTGAGGACCACGACTGGTTGGTCTTCACCTCCAGTCTGCCTGAGCACCGGTTGGTCCCTTGAACCAGCCTGACTGAGTCTGTGGATGCAGAAAGAAAAAAGGTTTAAAATATTTCAGAACTTTAATTTTCTAGATCCACATTTAAACATCTCTGAGTTTTATAAACATAAAGGCCAAGAAAACCAAACTAGAAAATCTCAGAGCATCAAAGGTGAAGTGAAACCGACTGAACCTGGAATTTTTTTTACATAATTTATTTTTGAGGTTTTGAGATTACAAAAGCACAATTTCAGTCTGTGATCAGATTCAAAATGTATTTTAGTTACATTTCAATTTACAAAAACAAAACAAAAAGATGGAACATGGGGGTTTTATTTTGGAGAGACATTACTTTCATGTGTGTAACTCACTAAATTATGTAGTAAATGGACACTTCCTGAAGGATTTCTGTTGATGACACTAAATGAAAAAAGACTCAACTCCGTTGCTCTCCACTGACTCCTCCCTTCCTCATTTCCTTAGTGTAATGTCCAGCGCACACTACACAATCTTAGTGCTGTCGGTCGATTGTCGGCCCATTTTCAAAATCTGAGATCACACATTATTCGACAGAAATCCTAGGTATAACGGGTCGATCGGGTTCGGTCGTGCCGTGTGATGTCCAACAGTGGGCACAACATAATGGCTAGAAGTCCAGTGAACTCATTTTAAAACCAGGCATTAATCAATGCTTTACTACAATCTACCTGCAATTCATGTGGCTCTAGTGTCAGCAAAACGTCCTGACTGAATGAAAATCATTATAACCTATTTATGTGACGTACCGGGTTCATCAACGTAGTGATTTCGCTCCAATTCCTCCCCTCGTCATTTCTATTTTCTTTGCACGAAATGTTTTATAAACATTAATGTTGTTTCCACATATCATCTCCAATGTCCGCTGGACTTCGGGTTGCTCGTGTCAGCTGTTTGGGATTCCCCTCTGTAATTTCCCCTCAGAAACAGGAGGAGAATCTGTGCATTCTGATTGGCTACCTGTCACATTCAACAGGCTGTGTTAACACTCCCAGCGGGGAAAACCCCTGATTTAGATCAGAGCGCCACAACGATCTACCGTAACACAACACACTCTACAGGATGATCACAAGAGACGATCTTAGTACAATCAAAGTTCTAAGATTGTCTTAAGGGGAAAGTGTAGGTGTGAACTAATGTGTAGTGTGAACTATTGCATCAGGTAGTCGATGTGCCCATCTTCTCTATTTAAATCTAATGATTACTGAAGGGCAATATGGTAAACAGACTTTATAATATGCACTGTTTTGGTTGAATGCAGTATTTATTTACACTTTGGCTTTATGTTATTTCGTTTTTATTCAAGTACATTTTTGTTAATGGAGACTGAGAATCAATTTTATTTTTATTTTTGTCATGATTTGCGGTGTATGAGGTGGTGAGGTAGACGCTAGAGACCCAGGTACGGTTAAATGATGGTTTAATGGTGACAAAAATAGTCCAAAATGTCCACGAACACGGGCAGCACGGCTGAGCTGGCTCCAGGCTCAAACGCCGGTAGCAACAGGTTATATGAGTGGACTGACAACAGACGTGAAGAGACGTTACCTAGACGTAGGACCTGACGAAGACACAGACACACAGGTGACACTAAATACACAGAGGGTAATCAGGGAACGAGACACACCTGGGGACTAATCAAGGGGGGACAGGACAACTCGGAGACTCAGACACACAGAAAACTAGAAATAAACACACAGGAAAACACAGAACATGACAATTTTTGGTTGTTTTGTTTATTTTGTTTATCAGTTCCAGTGTTGGGTTTTCTTTTTAAAATAAAGTGTATCTATCTTTGGCAGGAAATCACATGCATTATTATGTCATTTCCATTAAATCAGTGTAAAAAGGTCTTCAAACAATACTATCGTCTATCGCAATAGTTTTTTGAGACAATTAATCATTCAGCAAAATTTGCAATCGTGACAGGCCTACATCTGATAGATTTCATTAACCCACTCTATCCATTCTTCTATAGTGGGAGGTTCAGGGAGGAGCCAGCGTCTGGTGACAGTTTGTTTACAGGCTGTGATTAATATTTGAAACAGATAGTTTACCTTTTCAGGTAGGCATTCTGTGTCACCTCGAATAAAAATAGTACATTTAAAAGGTATTTTTATTTTCAATATTTTTTTGCATTTCTATACAATAATGTCTTATAATTGTACGCTCCCAAAATATATGCCAGTGGTTGGGTTCTATGTTTCCACATTGCCTCCAGCACTCAGGCTCCTCCTTGGTATGAGAGATTTTCTGTTTCAGTGTTATAAAAAAGTTTATGTAAGCATTTCCAGTTAAATTCTCTCCATGAGTATGAATTGGTACATCTCCAAACTGCTATGCAGTAACAAAGCTGTTTTTCTTCTGGGATTTTCATTTTACTTTCCTTTTCCCATTTTGTTTTCACATATAAAGTTGAATGTGTTTTTTTACTCATAAGTCCCTTACATAACCGTGATATAATACCTTTTTGGGATTTGGCCTAATATGCTGCTAATATTTCTTTAAGCTCTGGTTCCTGCTCATCTATATGTCTGATAATTTCCTGATTATGATAATGGTGTACTTGTAGGTATTTATAAAAATTCTGTCTTCCCAAGTTATAACTCATTTTAAGTGTTTGAAAGTCTTTTATTTGTCCTTTATCCATTAATGAGAAATGTGCTGTTATGCCTTAAGATGTCCAGTTACAGAATCCTGTATCTGTTTGATTTGGTTTAAAATCAGGATCATAAGCACACCATCTTATAACACCAGATCTTTAATTGGGATCTTATCTAAGGATTTACATTTTTGAGTTTAATCTCATCTAAATCTTTATTCCCATAAATTGCCTGTAAGGGGATGTCTGGAGATAGAGCCAATTCCATATCCTTCCATTGGGCGTTGTAGTTTTTATTAAAAAGGTTTATCAGTGGCCTGATTTGTGCAGAATAGAAGTAGTTCTTTAAATGCGGTACATTCATGCCCCCTTTTTCTTTTGAAAGTTGTAGTGTTTTAAATCTAATTATCAGCTTTTTTCCAGAGTCATATAAATCTGGAAAGCATTGTGTCCCACTCTATAAAATGCTTTTTGTAATTTCTCCCTGTAGGGATTGAAACAAGAAAATGAATCTTGGTAGTAGGTTCATTTTGACAGATTCAATTCTTTGGGTTAAACTCATGAAGGGTGTGACAGTGCATCGTTGTATATCCAGTCTAATATTGGTCAGAAGATCTTCATAATTACACTTAACTATAGTGGTTGTATCTTTGGGGATCAGAACCCCAAGGTATTTCAATACAGTTTGGTACCATTTAAGTTTTAGTTCAGTGCACAAAGAATTTGGTGGATTTTAAGTAAATGTGAATATCTGCATTTTTTCACATTCAGTTTATATCCTGCAAATTCACCAAAGCTGCTCAAGCTGTCAAATAATGTAGGCAGCGATGTGTTTGGTTCGCTTATGTAAAGCAACACATCATCCGCATATAGCGCCACCTTGTGTGCTTCACCAGAAATGTTTATACTCTTGATATTGTCAGTTTGCCTTATTAGTTGGGCAAATGATTCAATGTAAAGGGCAAATAGTAATGTAGCGAGTCCACATCCTCGTCTCATTCCACATTGTAATTAACGTGGAATTGCACTTATTTTTATCAGTGCAATCGGTTTTGTGTACAGTGACATGATTAACTCAATAAAAGTGGAGTGGAAACCAAACTTCTCAAGTTCTTTATATAGAAAGTTCCAGCTTATTGTATTAAAAGCTTTTACAGCATCGAGGCTGATCACTGCAGCTGGTGTTTGGTATTTTGAACGTGGTTCAGGATATGCAATGTGTGACCGATATAATCATGGGTTTGTCTCTGTGGGATAAAACCAGTCTGATCGGTATGAATAAGTTCTGGGAGTATCTCCTGTTTTCTGCTTGAGAGAATTGATGTGAATAATTTATAATCAATATTAAGAACAGAGATAGGTCTGTAGGAACTGCAGCTCAGATGGTCCTTTCCTTCTTTTGTAATAACAGATACTGTAGCTTGTTTCCATCTTGGTGACATTTTACCCTCTTTCAGAGCCGTGTTAAAACTCAGAAGGAGGAATGGTGATAACTCCGACTTAAATTGCTTTTGGAAGGAAATCCGTCCGGACCAGGAGATTTGTTTGTTTTAATCTTTGTAATGGTGCAAGAGAGATCCCGCTCTGTGATATTCAATATTAATCTTTGATTTTGATCATACAACAGAACAGGCAGGTTAAGTTGTTCAAGGAATTGTTTAATTTGATTCGATCTTCTAAGCTTGGTTGTGTGTATAATTGTTTACAATAAGTTTGGAAAACTTGTTTGATTTCATTTTATTTATAAACACCTCTCAGAATTTGGGTCCCTAATTTTATATATTGTATTTTCTGCTTGATGGTTTTTTAATTTTCTCCCAAAGAGTTTTGCTAATTTGGCTCTCGATTCATAAAATCTTTGTTTAGTATAAATATATTTTTTTAATTTTTCTTGAAAATTCATTGCATTAAGTTTATCTCTTAATACTTAAGCTTTATATGATGTTCTGGTTTTAGTTCTTATGTTTTGTCTCAACCTTTTTAATTTTGATGTTTAATTCTGATAGTTTTAATTGGTTTGCTCTCTTTCTTTGGACACAGAAAGATATAATTTTTACCTCTAATAACTGCTTTTAGTGCATCCCAAACTATTTCTGGACTAACCTCTCCATTATTGTTTTCTTTTAGAAATGTTTTTATGTCAGATTTGATTAGTTTTGTAAATTGGAAGTCATTCAGTCATACAGTTTACTCGTATTTAATCTCCATTGTGTACTTTTAGGGTCCTCTTCTAATTTTAAAGTTAATAATAGGGTTTATGATCAGAGAGGTCAATGTTGCCTCTCTCTCAGTTACTAATCTTATGACAATCTCTTTTAAAAGTAAAATAATCTGTTCTAGAGTTTATTGTATGTTCATGAGAGAAATTAGTATAATCACGGCTTGTTGGATATAAACTCCTCCAGATATCTATAACACCATATTGTGACATGAGATTATATTCAGCTATGGATTAAGTATTATATTCCAAACTCCTCCACAAATAAGTATACCAGCTTATTGTCCCATTAAATCAAATAGTTTTTATGAAATGAAAAGTTACTGCCAGGTGGAAGGTTTACATTACATAATGTTATACTGACTCCATCTATTCTACCTGTTATCAATAAATATCTTCCTTCTTGGTTGTTGGTTTCAGAAAGAAAATCAAATGGAAATCTGACATTCACCTGGCTACGCCCTGTCTGTGATCAGATTTATTCAATGAATAAAATATTTTACAGAAACCCATCCTTTTTAATTTTCCATGTTCCCCAGATATTTTGAAAATGTCTGATTTTCTTGAACTCCTCCTGGGATTTTGATGCATCGATTTCAAAGCAGCAGAGATTAAAAGTTGTTAAAATGATGAGTTTTTGTTCATCTATGTGGGCTAAACTGAAAACTTTATCTGGATATTTAAATTATTTTAGTTTCTCTCTCCTCAAGGTTTCAGGTTCTTAGTTAAAGGTGACGGTTTCTCTGCAGACATCTGGAACCTGATGGAAGAAACATTTTAAAAGAAATAAATATGAGAGTTCAGAGTTACCTGAGCAGATCAACTCATGGCTCCGATCACTGTTTCCATCATCAGGTAAACAGTTCTTTAATGCAGATCCTGACTGCAAACAGTCAGACCAGATCCTCCAAACTGGTCTCTCTGAAGCTTCCTTTGAATTTCTTGCTGAAACAGCAGAACCACAGTCCAGTTCAGCACAAACTGCAGCAACTGAGTTCATGTTCCAGTAATGATACCAAACATCCACTGGTCTCCACTCTTTTTGATGTTTCATCTCCAGTCTCCCAGCACATCGGCTGGCCTCTCCCACCAACCTGATGTCTTGATCTGAGCAGAGACAGAGAGTTCATTAATGAAGGAAGTGAAGCAGTGAACAGCAGCAGGTCTGCAGATCCTCCTCTACCTGAACAGGTGAGTCCAACAGCTTGACCAGGTGAGCAGCTGTTTCTACCTGAACTCTTCCTGCTGCTGCAGTTCAGCAGAGCAGACTCACTGCCTTCACACAGGAACTCTCTGCTCCCCACTGGAGCCTCTGCTTCTCCATAGAGCGCCCCCTGGAGGACTGAAGGAGGCCCACAGCCAATCTCCCTGCAGACCACCTTTGCATCCTGCAGGTCAAAGTCTTTTTCACACACTGAGGACCACGACTGGTTGGTCTTCACCTCCAGTCTGCCTGAGCACCGGTTGGTCCCTTGAACCAGCCTGACTGAGTCTGTGGATGCAAAAACAAAAAAGGTTTAAAATATTTCAGATCTTTATTTTTCTAGATCCACATGGAAACATCTCTGAGTTTGATAAAAATAAAGCCCAAGAAAACCAAACTAGAAAATCTCAGAGCATCAAAGGTGAATTGAAACCGACTGTACCTGGAATTTATTATTAATTTTTATTTCTGATGAATTTATCATATTTTTGGGAGATAAACATGTTAATAAATCCACTAAATGTAAAGCAAACTTTATAATCTGAATTTTTTTGTATTTCAGTTGAATAAATAATAAATTTGGCAAAATGAATCAACAGCGCCCCCTAGTTCATCCAGGCCATCAACCATAACAAACAAAAGGTTTTACTGCTATTTTCACTAAAAACAGGAAATCCACCATTTTTGATAAAAAGTCATTTTCTGTTAATTTTCAGTTTTTGAAAATGTCTGATTTCCTTGAACTCCTCCTGGGATTTTGATGCATCGACTTCAAAGCAGCAGAGATTAAAAGTTATTAAAATGATGAGATTTTGTTCATCTATGTGGGCTAAACTGAAAACTTTATCTGTATATTTAAATTATTTTAGTTTCTCTCTCCTCAATGTTTCAGGTTCTTAGTTAAAGGTGACGGTTTCTCTGCAGACATCTGGAACCTGATGGAAGAAACATTTTAAAAGAAATAAATATGGGAGTTCAGAGTTACCTGAGCAGATGAACTCATGGCTCTGATAACTGTTGTCATCATGAGGTAAGCAGTTCTTAAATCCAGATCCTGACTGCCAACAGTCAGAACTGATCTTCCAAACTGGTCTGTATGAAGCTTTCTGTGACTTTCGTACTGAAACAGCAGAACCACAGTCCAGTTTAGCACAAACTGCAGCAGCTGAGTTCTTCTCCCAGTTACGATACCCAACATCCACTGGTCTCCACTCTTCTTGATGTTTCATCTCCAGTCTCCCAGCACATCGGCTGGCCTCTCCCACCAACCTGAAGTTGTCTTGTTCTGAGCAGAGACAGAGAGTTCATTAATGAAGGAAGTGAAGCAGTGAACAGCAGCAGGTCTGCAGATCCTCCTCTACCTGAACAGGTGAGTCCAACAGCTTGACCAGGTGAGCAGCTGTTTCTACCTGAACTCTTCCTGCTGCTGCAGTTCAGCAGAGCAGACTCACTGCCTTCACACAGGAACTCTCTGCTCCCCACTGGAGCCTCTGCTTCTCCATAGAGCGCCCCCTGGAGGACGGAAGGAGACCCACAGCCAATCTCCCTGCAGACCACCTCTGCATCCTTCAGGTCAAAGTCTTTTTCACACACTGAGGACCACAACTGGTTGGTCTTAACCTCCAGTCTGCCTGAGCACCGGTTGGTCCCTTGAACCAGCCTGACTGAGTCTGTGGATGTAGAAAGAATAAAGGTTTAAAATATTTCAGAACTTTATTTTTCTAGATCCACATGGAAACATCTCTGAGTTTGAGAAAAATAAAGGCCAAGAAAACCAAACTAGAAAATCTCAGAGCATCAAAGGTGAAGTGAAACCGTGTTAATAAATCCACTAAATGTAAAGCAAACTTTACAATCTGAATTTTTTTGTATTTCAGTTGAATTAAAAATAAATTTGGCAAAATGACTCAACAGCGCCCCCTAGTTCATCCAGGCCAACAACCATAACAAACAAAAGGTTTTCTTGCTATTTACAGTAAAAACAGGAAATCCACCATTTTGGATCAAAATTCATTTTCTGTTAATTTTCAGGTTTTGAAAATGTCTGATTTCCTTGAACTCCTCCTGGGATTTTGATGCATCGACTTCAAAGCAGCAGAGATTAAAAGTTATTAAAATGATGAGTTTTTGTTCATCTATGTGGGCTAAACTGAAAACTTTATCTGGATATTTAAATTACTTTAGTTTCTCTCTCCTCAAGGTTTCAGGTTCTTAGTTAAAGGTGACGGTTTCTCTGCAGACATCTGGAACCTGATGGAAGAAACATTTTAAAAGAAATAAATATGAGAGTTCAGAGTTACCTGAGCAGATGAACTCATGGCTCTGATGACTGTTTTCATCAAGAGGTAAACAGTTCTTTAATGCAGATCCTGACTGCAAACAGTCAGACCTGATCTCCCAAACTTGTTTTTTTTTTAATTTCCATGACTTTCTTGCTGAAACAGCAGAACCACAGTCCAGTTCAGCACAAACTGCAGCAACTGAGTTCATGTCCCAGTCATGAAGCCAAACATCCACTGGTCTCCACTCTTTTAGATGTAACATCTCCAGTCTCCCAGCACATCGGCTGGCCTCTCCCACCAACCTGATGTTGTCTTGATCTGAGCAGAGACAGAGAGTTCATTAATGAAGGAAGTGAAGCAGTGAACAGCAGCAGGTCTGCAGATCCTCCTCTACCTGAACAGGTGAGTCCAACAGCTTGACCAGGTGAGCAGCTGTTTCTCCCTGAACTCTTCCTGCTGCTGCAGTTCAGCAGAGCAGACTCACTGCCTTCACACAGGAACTCTCTGCTTCCCACTGGAGCCTCTGCTTCTCCATAGAGCGCCCCCTGGAGGACTAAAGGAGGCCCACAGCCAATCTCCCTGCAGACCACCTTTGCACCCTGCAGGTCAAAGTCTTTTTCACACACTGAGGACCACGACTGGTTGGTCTTCACCTCCAGTCTGCCTGAGCACCGGTTGGTCCCTTGAACCAGCCTGACTGAGTCTGTGGATGCAGAAAGAAAAAAGGTTTAAAATATTTCAGAACTTTATTTTTCTAGATTCTCATAGAACCATCTCTGAGTTTAACAGAAATAAATGCCAAGAAAACCAAACTAGAGAAACTCAGAGCATCAAAGGTGAAGTGAAACCGACTGTACCTGGAATTTTATAATTTATTTTTATTTTAGCAGAATTTATCATATTTTTGGGACATAAACATGTTAATAAACTCACTAAATGTAATGAAAACTTACAACCTTAAATTTTTTGTATTTCAGTTGAATTAAAAATTAATTTGGCAAAATGACTCAACAGCGCCCCCTAGTTCATCCAGGCCAACAACCATAACAAACAAAAGGTTTTCCTGCTATTTTCAGTAAAAACAGGAAATCCACCATTTTGGATCAAAAGTTAATTTTCTGTTAATTTTCAGGTTTTGAAAATGTCTGATTTCCTTGAACTCCTCCTGGGATTTTGATGCATCGACTTCAAAGCAGCAGAGATTAAAAGTTATTAAAATGATGAGATTTTGTTCATCTATGTGGGCTAAACTGAAAACTTTATCTGGATATTTAAATTATTTTAGTTTCCCTTTCCTCAATGTTTCAGGTTCTTAGTTAAAGGTGACGGTTTCTCTGCAGACATCTGGAACCTGATGGAAGAAACATTTTAAAAGAAATAAATATGAGAGTTCAGAGTTACCTGAGCAGATGAAGTCAAAGCTCTGATAACTGTTTCTATCATAAGGTACACAGTTCTTTATTCCAGATACTGACTGAAAACAGTCAAAACTGATCCACCAAACTGGTCTGTATGAAGCTTCCTTTGAATTTCTTGCTGAAACAGCAGAACCACAGTCCAGTTCAGCACAAACTGCAGCAGCTGAGTTCATGTTCCAGTAACGATTCCAAGCATCCACTGGTCTCCACTCTTTTTGATGTAACATCTCCAGTCTCCCAGCACATCGGCTGGCCTCTCCCACCAACCTGAAGTTGTCTTGATGTGAGCAGAGACAGAGAGTTCATTAATGAAGGAAGTGAAGCAGTGAACAGCAGCAGGTCTGCAGATCCTCCTCTACCTGAACAGGTGAGTCCAACAGCTTGACCAGGTGAGCAGCTGTTTCTACCTGAACTCTTCCTGCTGCTGCAGTTCAGCAGAGCAGACTCACTGCCTTCACACAGAAACTCTCTGCTCCCCACTGGAGCCTCTGCTTCTCCATAGAGCGCCCCCTGGAGGACTGAAGGAGGCCCACAGCCAATCTCCCTGCAGACCACCTCTGCATCCTTCAGGTCAAAGTCTTTTTCACACACTGAGGACCACGACTGGTTGGTCTTCACCTCCAGTCTGCCTGAGCACCGGTTGGTCCCTTGAACCAGCCTGACTGAGTCTGTGGATGCAACAGATTTAATCACAGAATAATGGAAAACTATCTTCATCTTTTAACAATGGACAGGATATGAAATCACCTGAACAGACGATCTCTATTATCGTTATCTATTTCAAAGCAAATCCACAGTGAGCTGTCTGCAAGCTCCAGCTGCTGATGTAACTGTGGACAGTTCCAATCATTCACTGGTTCTCATCTCCAGATCCTTCTTCCAGTCTGCCAACCAGTCTCTTCCAGGTGCCAGTCTGAGTTCATCAGACAGCGCTGGAAGAAACAACATTTACATGTTGGGTTACAAAAAGCAAAGACAGATTTAGGATGTGTTGACAGGATCCTGTTGATCATGTTTATTTTATCTTCTCTTGATTTTTCCTCCTGTTAGAGGCAGAGCTATCATGGATGGTTCTGATCTAACCATCTTTATGTTGGAATGGCCTAGTCAAAGCCCAAACTTTAATGTCATTTACGCTCTGTAGTAAGACCTGAAATGTTTCTTATTATTCACCTTTTCTACTCCTTTATATTTTATTTCTTTACTGAAACCAACCAAAGTCAAATTTATTGTTTTTGTGTAAAAAGTTGTTAAATCCAGAAGATTCTGGTTCTGATTCTGATTCTGAATGCAGAGCAACCAGAAGCAGAGCAGCTCATCAAACCTTGTAGATGAGCTGGTAGATAACTTCCATCGTAAAATTTCAGATGTCATTGATTTCATTGCCTTAAAAAAGTGAAGGTCGTGTGGAAACCTCCATCAACAGTTAAATCTGCAAGACAATTTTGCTGTAGGGCCGAATGTAAATGTAGGAAAACTCAAATTTGTTTATTATGAAATCTATTAAGGAAGACTGTGAAGCTATTACTCTACACTAAAACATGCAAAGGAAACATTCTTTGCAGAAATTATAAACAGAAACATGAACAATGATTCACAGTTGATTTACAGACAAACAACCTGACCTGCAATGAATTTGCAAAATATGCTGCAGAGAAAATTAAAAATATTAGAGGGTCAACATTCACTGCCACACAGAATCTAATATCCATGTTATGCCCAAAGATAATAACATCCACAACTTCAGTTCTGCCTGTCATCATCTGATCTGATTCTAATAGTAAACTCTTTTCTCATCAGGTGTTTTCCCCCAGCAGTTTTCAAACCACTGATATAAAAAACTAATAATTACTGCAGAATTACAGGCCGATCTCCAACCTTTCATTCATCAGCTAAATTATTGAAAAGCTGTTTCAACAATTAACTCTGCAAAACAACCGAAACACTGAGTTCCTTTAATCTGGACTAAAATCCCAGCTGGTCAGATTTGCTGTTGAAACATAATAAATGAAACACTGAACAACATTTTGATGTGTAACGACACTTTGACAAAATGTACTGTTTACTGGTTTACTGTGTGGTGTCTTTAGGACTTTTTGTGTTTTTATGACGTAAAGCTCTTTGAACCGCCTTGGTGCTGAAATGTGCTTTACAAAATAAACTGATCGATTGATTGATTGATTCTAATCTGCAGCACAGCGCCTGACACTCCCACGTCAGACGGAGCTCAGAAGCTCACCAACACAACCAAGCCGGTTTCACCAACACAATGACCGTGGTACTGCTGGGCTTGGTTGGCCAGCAAACTAGGCCTGAACCTCAACCTGTGGAGCCAAGAGGAAGATGAGAGAATTCATGCAGAAGGAGCCATTTTATGTGGCTTTTTACACCTGTGCAGATTCAGCTGCTGCAGAGTTTCTGCAGCTTCTCCTTATCAATCAATCATCAGATTATTTAGCATAAGATTTTTACATATTTACAAAAACACAATAAAACACAATTTTACCAACAATTAGCAGCAAGCAAGTAGACAATATAAACATCACTAACTGTGTAGCAGCGCTCTGATCTGAGACTAGAAACAGTTTCCAGTTTTATGTTTGTATCATTGTAACATTTTTAATTTGAACTCTGGTGAATATTTTTTTTTGTTTGAAAGTGGAGTCCTACCTGAGCTGCAGAGACACAGAAGCAGCATCAGAGCTGTTTGGTCCATGTTTCCTCTGGATGTGGAGTGAAGCTTCGTCTCTTGATGTGATCAGGATGAGGCTCCAGACTCTGAAGACTTCCTACTTTAAGCTTTTTTATCTGCTGTTTCCTGAACGTCACAGTTCAGGTCTTTGGCTGCTTTCAGAGACAACGCCTCCTTCCTATGATCCGATAATGAAGATGGGTTCATACTGGGCCTACTGGGATTCAGGTGTGTCACCAGTCTCTGTTGTTCCTGTGTTTAGTTCAGGCTTTGTTCTGCATGTGCAGAAAAAAGAAAATGATAATTAGTTACACAGTAATAATAAATAAATTTGCCTTTAAAATTAATCACACAAGTGACATGTAGGCCCAACAGTAGACTTAAACATGAATAAAATCAATCTGGTTGTGTTTGTTTTTTTCTCCTGCAAACTTTGCTTCAATTCTATTTATGTTTTTCCATCTAATCTTAAGAAATCACAGTCAGACAGAGAGAGTCATGAAACAGGAAGAGCAGGTTTCCTGGAAAAAGAGGAAGTAAGTTCCCAGCTTGCTGATTCATGAAAATAGTTGAGAGACTATTTCTTGTTTCAAAGCATTCAAGTTTTAAAGGATAAAGTGTAAACATTTTTAGTAATTGGATAAGATTCAAAACAAAATACTTATATTTCATCCATCCATGCATCCGTCCATCTTCTTCTGCTTATCCAGAGTCGGGTCGCGGTGGAAGCAGCTTATATAATATATTACTCATACCCAGCCAGCATGCATGGATGGGCCCCACTTGGGTTTGTTGTGGGCTACATGGGTTATGAGTGGGCATGAGTTTGAACCCCTAACATTTTTTCTTTTAATTATTTTACTCTAGAACAGTCCAGTCCAGTCTGGATGTCCTCTAACATCTTTGTGACATTATCTGATTTAAATGTGCGCCATGTCAGGTATATGTAAACTCATCTTCTGCTGCTTTCTCAAAATTAAGTCATGGTTCAGAGTGGACTTTTGTCCTTGCTTTGTAAGTTTTTGATCAATTGGTTTTGTAGCAGGATGAAGGATGCCCCAGTATGGAGGACACCTGGCACCTAATTACCTCAGTGGGTGTGAGCATAAAGGCAGACTCTCTGACCTGTTCTCTTCATGCCTGCATTTGGTCACACTTCAGTGGGACGTTTACTTGGTTAACTTGCAGTGGTCAAACTCAAAATACTGAAATCAGTAAGTAATGTTTCTCCTTCTGTACAAGAACGCAATTTTAGTTGGTTAATTCAAATTGTTTAAATTTAGAAGCTGCCTGAAGTCTCCTGTTACTGGGATGTGGCTGTAATTTATCTTCCCCAGTTCAGCTTGGCAACTAGTGATGGTGAGATGAAGCCTCATGAGGCATTGTACCACTTGAGCCAAATGGTTTGAGAAAGGGTTAATTTCTTGAGGCTTCATGTGCACACAAAACCACCTACTGGCCAGGTGTATAATCACAGCCAGCTGTATCTTAACACATGTGATGCGTTGAATTTTTGTCTATTATGGCTCTTGGGAATGACTTCACAAAAGGTGAAGGACGAAATAATTTCTCCACATAAATTATGTATACACAAATGTGTATAATAAAATATTGTTTGAAAGTATTCTCTGTGTGTAATTACTCCCAAAATAGTAGTGTCATGTGATATGGCAAGTTGTGTAATAATGTTTTTCGGTGACTCTAGAAAAATGGCAAAAGTTTAATCAGGCAGAGGACAGTGAAAGTGCTTGTGGAACTAGGGAGGGGTAGTAGAATAGGCTAATGCTTGTAACTTGATGATTTCATTCATTTTATTAAGAAACAACAATTTCTCCACAGTTTTAGGTTTCAAATTTTTCTCTTTTTTGACACTACTTCAGCCTTTGAGCCTTTGAAAGACACGCTCACATGGCACACATGATGCCGGGCTGCATAAATAAATAAGTGCAAGTTTGTACAGATTGGGGTACAGTGACTGATGATTAGCCCAGTATTCCAGGGAGTTCTCCAGCCTGCTTATGTTTGCCACTGACAGGTAGCGCTGGACCTAGGTAGGCATCCATGTTGATGGATGTCCACATATCTGATGTAAGGCGTGCTCCTTAGCAGACTCATATTTGGCCTCCACCATGGCCTTCAGAGCCTAAAGGAATAAATTTATATATATATAGATATATATCTATAGATATATATCTATATATATATATGGACGCTCTTTGTGGATGGTAGTTCCTCCAGAGATCCAAACTCTGGTGCTATTCTGAGCAGTCATGCTGTTGTTACATCAACTGAGGTGGTTGAAGCTAAAGCTGTTCCAGTCTGTTCAGCACAGGGCTGTGAACTCATTGCTCTAACATGTGCATGCATTCTCTCCAAAAATAAAAATAAAAAGTCTGTTAATCTGTACATCGATTCCCACTACAAATACGGTGTTACGTTCGATTTTGGGTCCTTATGGAAACATAAGAATTTCCTGAAATCTGATGGAAAACCTATCCTGCATCATAACATTGTTTATGACCTTTTAGAAGCCATCACTCTCCCTGCTCGCATAGCAGTGATGATGTGTGCTGCTCACACTTGTGGTAAGGATGTGGTTTCAACAGGAAATGCTGTCGCTGACTACACCGCGAAGACTGCGCAGCGTATCTGCAGTTGTCTCTCCCCAACCTTTCTGCAGACTCTGATGATAACACACTCTCATTACAGGACATGCAGAAGCTTGTTACTCCACATGAAAAGTCTAAATGGAAATCATGTGGGGGCCACCTGCACACCACAAGACATTTGGATTGGTCCCAATGGTAATCCGTGTCTACCTGTTCATTTTTTCCGTCCATTTTCTGTTATGACACATTCTATAGATCATGTATCAAAGGGAGGAATGCTGAGAGAAATGGACAGAAATTGGTACACCCATAATTTTTCAAAATATGCGGCTGAATACTGTAATAACTGTCTCATATGTGCACAAAATAACGTAGCAAAAAGCCAAAAATTAACAGGAAAAGGAGCAGACCAACAAACTGAAGCCCCATTTATACATCTGATGATTGACTACATTTAATTAACACCGGCAGAAGGAAAAAATGTTAAGTCATGGTTGACATGTTCTCTAAATGGGTTGAAGCATTCCCTTCCAAACATGCTGATGCATCCACAGTGGCAAAGTGTTTCATAAGGGAGGTGTTACCACGATGGGGTATTCCCAAGAACATATCTAGTGACAATGGTCCACAGTTTACAGCAAAAATCTTAGAACAAATTTCAGAATATTACAACTGGACGTGACGAAACACGGCAGTTACCATCCACAGAGTGGTGGTGCTGTTGAGCGAGACAATGGATCGCTCAATAACAAACTAATAAAGTTATGTGAGGAAACAAAGTTAAACTGGGTACAAGCATTACCATTAGCCTTGCTTTTTAATGGACGTGCAATGCCGTCAGAAACATAATCTTTCTCTAACAGATCAGATGAGAAGGATCTGGTCGCAGGCCCAAGGAGGCCTACCTGCCCCGGCTACAAAAATATTGCATGACATACAACCTGGAGATTTTGTGTTTATAAAAAATTTCAGAAGGAAAAACTGGCGTTCCCCCCAGTGGACAGCACCTTTCCAGGTGTTGCTGGCGACCCACACCATGGTGAAGGTTGCTGAGCGGACCACGTGGATTCCTGCCAGCCACTGCAAGAAGTTCCTGGGCTCCCCACCCACACCTGACCAGACCAGGACAGAGGGTTCTACCTAGAGAACCACCAGTGTTGACCTGAAATAATAGGCATCACCACCGATCGGCCCACTCAGTAGATAAGGATCTAGCTGAGGCAGCATGACTGACTTAGACTTGACACCGGATGTCATTGTGAGGGCCCTGACACCCGACCCAGGGGCAGATGACAGCGACCCTGAGGACGAGGAAGAAGATGTTGACAGACATTGGTTTCCTGAAAGAATAGACACTGTTGTCCAAAGGCTCATTGGGTTTAACCCCAGACCTGGACAACAACCTGTTCCTCCATCATGGCCTGACCGCCCACTCACTGAACTAGTAGATAACACACTGCTGTGTCTAATCTTCACATGTGCTATTATTCTTCTGACCCTGTCAGCTGCCCTCATTAGAATCAACCCAAGAAGGACCAGAACTGTCAGCCTCATCCCAACTGTCAACCCAGGCTTCACTAAGATAGGATCACCTGTAACGACCGACCCACCTGTATCTGCTAAGAGTAAGAACACCACAGCCACATCCCCTCATGACACGTCTCAGCCAGACCACAACATCTCAGTTAAACTTAAAAAACCAAGGTCAGTACAAAAGGTTTCCCTGAAATCAATCCCTGAGGAGATGACAGTTCTCTGTGGTGCCTTAACGACCGTACCTAAAATAACTCAAAATGGCTACACCATAGGTCCTAAACATCCTAACTCCACGTTCCCTGGAATTAAAGATCCTAGCGTTTGTATTTTGATATGTTCTGCTCTCAATGACTTATATGGCTCTTCCCACCCAGAACTAGCTATGAGTCTCCTCCCAGCACTAGGGTCTCTACTGAACAAAGTCAGATGGAACAAAATAATTCATGAAAATAGAGCTGATGACCACCCTGTTGGTGTTAATGTCATACAAATAAAAGCCCCAAAGCCCCCAGATGAATTGATAACCCCCGTGTGTCTCTAATTTAGCTGAAGAAGGCCCCAAATATAGATACATGGTTATTCTTTATTCTGAAAACACTCAGATTACGGTTAGACTTACCACCTGTGAAGTTCTAGACTGCGGAAACCACAAAAATTCTGAATTTCACCAAGGACAAGCAGCCTATCTGTGTCTGAATAAGTGTGCTACAGAGATGGGTGTATACTCTGACAATGCGTATAAGCGTATTGTCAGAGTATCTACCTAAACGTAGAAGCCAGACACATCTGGCTTACACACAGTAGTCAATGCCTTTAACGTCTTACTTCTCCTTTTCTGCTGCCTGCAGACTGACCATCTGGCTTACTTCCCCAATCTAGTTATGAAGAAAACATCTTAGTTTCTCTGTGGAACTCCACTGCCTTCCCGCTCAGCTCAGCTTTGACATCTGCTCTAGTTACAACACAGTCTGTGAAAAACATTTCACTTCGCTTCACAATGTATCATTACTTCAGTTACAATTCTGTAGATTATCATAAATCATTCAACATAATCAACTTTCTATTTTTATTCAAACATAACATCTTATAATAATCATCTGAGGTTAATTCTATTCACCATTCATTCATTGTGTTCATTTCTTAATCTGCTCTTTATTACATCAACTCTTTGTATAATCATCAGTAAATCAAAGTACAAAAATCCTTATTTTATAATCATTAATAAAACACACAAAAATTTCATAATCAGTAGATAAAATGCAAGAATATTTATGTTTTTAATCAACAGTAAATCAAAATGCAAGATTACTTATGCCTCTCAGGCCTTTATGATTCATTTTCTGCGTATACCTGGAAAGATCTCACCACTCTACAGTCCACCAGTTTTTACGACATTGGTCAAGAGTGTCTGCATGTTTTCTTTTTCTTTGTTGCTACATGTACTTGGTCTGCCAGTCACCAGAACCTCATTATTCACACAGAGAGTTTGTATCTCCTTTACAAATCCATGGTCTTGAAGCCATGGGTCCACTATGCATTGTGCATGCACTTCACTACTAGGATGGATCACATCTGGTTCAGACTTGTTGGTACTGGATGTGACAAAGTATTACAAGCTAGTATCAACTGTATTGCATTTGTCACACAACAATTCATAACCCCACTAAGACAAGGACACAAGCTGAGTTCAGGGCCTGAATGACCTTTTAAATATTCTACCATATGTTATCCTTGCAAGGTTGATGAAGATCAGATTTTAATTTAGTGGGTTTTCTGTTATATTTTTTTGATGAATGTTTTGTGTTCCTTCATATATAATATATATATATAGTATATATATATATATATCTATATATATATATATATATATATATATATATCTATATATACATATATATATATATATATATATATATATATATTCCTTTCTGCTGCAGGAGCACGGATACATTTTATCATAGATACATAGACGGATAGATTTCCAGGAGTCTGAAACATCTCTCTGCTCCTTCCTGTAGATGTGAAATGAAGATCATTTTCTCCTGGTTCCTTCAGACTGCAATCTCCTCCTCTAAGCTGCCTTCAGCTCTGGATCCTTCATCATGATGGTTGTTTTCGGGTCCAGACTTCTGGTTTTTCCTGGCCTGGAAACAGAGGATGGTTCAGCTTCAATGCAAGAACTTTCCCAACTGAACACATCATGCATGATACATGCAGTACCTTAAAGTAGAGGACCAGGACTGATCCCAGCAAACCCAGCAGGACGACAACCACACTGATGATCAAAGCAGTGAGAGAGGCTGAAACTGAATGAAACAGATTCAGGATCAGCTTTCATTAGATGAGTCCAGCTAGAAGATAATCATGTAGATCCTTGTTTTCATGCTGCCTGTAGATCTGATCATGAAAATTAATATCATCAATCCTCCTCTCTGACCTCATGAATGAGGCAGACAGCTGCTGGTTCACCTGAAGCAGAACTTTTCCTGATGGACTCCATGAGTTTGCCTGAGACAGTGAGGTTGAGAGGCTGGCTCATAGAGGAGAAGTTATAGAAGAAACGAGACGTGGTAAGCGGTAGGTTCCTTGGTGGGCGTGGCCAGCAGCAGAGAACAGGAAGAGGGCGGAGTGATTAACAGCTGGCAGGGTGTGGTTCTGAGTGTAGTTAGAGGTGCTGAAGATGAGCTGGAAGGAGCCGCCTTCATACTGAGGTCTGATGGAGCACATGATGCTGAAACTTGAGCCAATGAGGAGCTCAGACCCCTGCTTTCTGCCTGTGGAGACCCCGTCAGTGGAGGAAGAGAGGAAGATGAGTGGCTCAACTAGCAGACCTGGGAACGCAGAGGAAACACACAGACAACTGGATCTAATCTGAGGTGGAAAATAAGATGGCATGCATGAGAAAAAGACGAGAGCTCATCACAGACTGGTTGCCATTGTTACTACATGTTTATATATGATTACTAGCACCTTTATGATAGATCTATACTCTGTCAGTAATATTTAAACCAGTTTTAGTTTCTCTCTCCTCAAGGTTTCAGGTTCTTAGTTAAAGGTGACGGTTTCTCTGCAGACATCTGGAACCTGATGGAAGAAACATTTTAAAATAAATAAATATGAGAGTTCAGAGTTACCTGAGCAGATGAACTCATGGCTCTGATCACTGTTTTTATCATCAGGTAAACAGTTATTTAATGCAGATCCTGACTTAAAACAGTCAGACCAGATCCACCAAACTGGTCTCACTGAATCTTCCTTTGAATTTCTTGCTGAAACAGCAGAACCACAGTCCAGTTCAGCACAAACCACAGCAACTGAGTTCATGTTCCAGTAATGAGACGAAACATCCACTGGTCTCCACTTTTCTTGATGTAACATCTCCAGTATCCCAGCACATCGGCTGGCCTCTCCCACCAACCTGATGGGTGCTTGATGTGAGCAGAGACAGAGAGTTCATTAATGAAGGAAGTGAAGCAGTGAACAGCAGCAGGTCTGCAGATCCTCCTCTACCTGAACAGGTGAGTCCAACAGCTTGACCAGGTGAGCAGCTGTTTCTACCTGAACTCTTCCTTCTGCAGCATTTCAGCAGAGCAGACTCACTGCCTTCACACAGGAACTCTCTGCTCCCCACTGGAGCCTCTGCTTCTCCGTAGAGCGCCCCCCGGTGGACTGGAGGAGGCCCACAGCCAATCTCCCTGCAGACCACCTTTGCATCCTGCAGGTCAAAGTCTTTTTCACACACTGAGGACCACGACTGGTCGGTCTTCACCTCCAGTCTGCCTGAGCACCGGTTGGTCCCTTGAACCAGCCTGACTGAGTCTGTGGATGCAGAAAGAAAAAGTTTTAATATTTTTCAGATCTTTATTTTCTAGATACATGGAAACATCTCTGGAGGTCTGATGGAGCACATGATGCTGAAACTTGATCAATGAGGAGCTCAGAGCCAGTGGAGGAAGAGAAGATGAGCGTCAACCAGCGACCTGGCTTATAGAGAAAGCTTATTTATGAATTTTTCTAATCGGCCAGGTGGAAAACAAGATGGCAGCATGAGAAAGAGACTGGAATATATCACAGACTGGTTGCCATGGTTATGTGCATGATACATGATTACAGACCCTCATCATGATAGAAGAAATGCATAGTCTTTCAAGTAAAAGAAACAGAGCTCTCTCCTCAAGGTTTCATGGTTTCAGTTAAAGGTGACGGTTTCTCTGCAGACATCTAACCTGATGGAAGAAAATAATTATTTTAGTGCTATACAGCTGTCAAGTGTTGAGCAGTGAAAGGCTTAATACACTGTTTCCATCCAGGTAAAAATTCTTTAATGAACAGTTGATTTTGAACAAACTTAATTTGAAACTAAAACTACTCTTTAATTTCAGGAACCAGGAAATTAATGCAGATCAAAGGAGATCTTCAGTTGGGTTGTGCTGCAGTGACACAACCTGGTTCATACATGTTTGCAGCTCCATGTTGGCAGCCTGCTCTTCCAGCGTGGAGGAAGGAAGAGAGCGTCTGCTTGATGGGGGTGCGCAGGCTTGGAGACAGGTATTATTATGTAAAAGCTAACTTAACTCCTGTTTGCTTCTTTCCTTTTCTTCTGTCTGAGACTGTGCATCTGACCCCTGACCTCAACTCAATCCAGTCTTGCCATGACATGATGTTCCTCCCTGTCACTAGCTGATGACAGCACTCAAGGAGACAGAGAAGAGTTCCAACACCTTCAGTCACTGATGAAATGCTGGTCTTAAAGTTCCGATGCCTGTGAACTGCGATTCAGAAAATTCCTGCATGGTGTCCTGCTGGACATTGGACTGAAACTAGATTCCTGTTTGGGTGCAATTGAACATTTAAACAACCTCCGCTGATCTACTCGCTGACATCAAAACCAAGAAGGAAAATGATGTGCTTCTGTGATGAAGACAACGAACTGAACTGTTTGATGCTGTCTCATTTGTGAACTGTTTGGACATTGACAGAGGGACAGTCTGGACAACTCAGTCCGACATCAGAGCCAGTTACATGTGACTGCTGAGGGTCAGAGGAGGAGGAGGATTGCACCCCCAGATGCATGGAGGCAGAGACAGTGAGTGTGTCGTTTAAAGATAAGTGTTTAAACTCAGCTGTTCAGAGATCCTGTCCTGTTTTCTGCTTTGGGCAACCTGGATTCTTGCATATTGCGCTTGTCCCATGTGGGCCAGCTTCTGATCTTCCTCATGTCACTCTGTTTATTGACCAAAGAAATATGACTGAATGGTTACATTTGTGTGACACCAGAGGGTGTTGCTGTGGTAATCTGACTTATGTTCATTCGTTCATTTTATAATGCATGATGAAGCTGTTCCACATTTTTTTTGGAGTTGAGGGCACTAAATGAAAAATGCTTCCTTGAATTCTATTGTTGTTCATGATCTTTTTCTCCTCTTTTACAGACACATACAGCATACAGTGTTTGGCTGTGGACTCTGTAGTTCTGGAACATGTTCAACTTCCTAGACATGGTGGCAGAGAGGTGGCTGATCATCTTCACAATTCTATTTGGATGTTTCTGTAACAGAACTGATTGTTAATCTGGTTCTGTTTCAGAAACAGGGGGGTGAGAGGAGAATTCTCTAATGTGTGAGCACAATGCTAGATCCTATGGAGAAGAGACAAACAGCTCAGCAGGAAATAACAGGCAGCTGTAATGCAAATCATTCTCTCCCCCATCACTTAAAGTAGCTCCTGACAAAATATCAGAATATATGTCACAATTTTAGCAGTGAAACAACAAGAGGCACCCCAAGAAGGTTTATAAGTTGAAATTAAAATTAGATGAAACTAAAAACATGTTGCATGATACAAGTGCAAAATCCGGATGAAGTAGCAGAGGAATTGGGAGTTTTTCTCTTGGAATCCTAATTAGCTTTCTTTCCTGCCATAAAGGTTCCTTCTACAAGGTGAAGAAAAGTTCATGAAGGAGGTGTCAAGTAGTTTTATGGCCCATCTGACTGTAGAGATAAGGCGAGTTGCTTGAACTCTTTAGAGTGAATTATTAAAAAATAATAATAATACATAGTGAGTAATAAAATAATATTGAAAATATTAAATGTAGATTTTTTGCATCAAAATGCTGAGTTTAATTGGTAAACATGCTTTGACAAACATTAGTTATATTTTCTAGGAAAAGGTGGTAAACGAAAATATATTTCTTAAACTGTTTTACATATGTACAAATAATAATTTGGTGGTGTGATCTTTCTAAGGTCATTTTCTAGCTAAATATTCAAATTCATGTTTTAATAAATTCTCTAAGGTTGCTCAGATTACCCCGGAATTTTGGGAAAAGTTAAAGATGAGTAGAACTATGAAGTGACTGTTTAAACGTTAAAGATTTCCAAGGGAGCTAATACAGGATGAAATTCTACTTATTAAAAATCATTAATGACTGTAACGTGAAATGTTCTGGGGAAATTGAGTAATCTTATAGGTTAAAATCATGCTACAAATAATTAATCTATTTGTTTTGAAAGTTTATCTTTCAGGAAAATGGGCAGAGAATTTGGACAAAACAAAATTATAAAGATAAAGGTTAACTATAAAAATTATTAAATTATCCTGAAAATAAAATAAGAAGGAAAAGGTCTTTAAACTATTAAGTTTTGCAAATAAGCGGATATTTAAGGGGTTTTTCTGATTGAAGGAATTTGTTTACAATTAAATTAAAATATCTAATTGTTGATAATTATGGAGTTAAATAGTAGTGTTTTGTGGAACATTGAAGTATTTGTTGCATCTCAATTGAATATTTAAATAAGAATTTAACTCTGAGAAACGGAAATGAATCTGCAGTTATTGAAATTGGTGAGAAGTTTTGGCAGAAGGAAATTATTAATTAGGTTCTAATATGACTTTTGAGAAATATCTTTTAGAATGCACATTAATTAAAATCTTGGAGACTAAACTTAAAAAATAGTAAAACATTTAATGCTACACATTTGGAAAATTCTTGTGTATAGAAAATTCTTGATTGCATAAATTTGAACAATGAAGAACATTCTGATGTGAATAATTGAAAATAGTACTGACCATGACTAGACTAAATGTTTCATGTTTTGTTTGTTGTGTTATCATCTGTTTGTGAATACATGGTAGGAATATGTGTGATTAGAATTGAAAATACAATTTTGAAATAAGAATTGCAAACAAATTATATATCATCCCCAATCACAAGGCAAGGTTGAGAGACTAAACCAAACTATCAAACCAAAATTGGCTAAACTATGTGCACATACTAAATTAAATTGGGTAGATGTTTTGCAGCCATTTTACTTCTGTCTGTCTAATTTAGTAACCAATCAACAGGGTTCTCCATTTGAGCTTCAAAACAGTTGGAAGTTACATGGACCGACATTACCAGGATGGACAGGTGAACCTGCACATTTATCACATAAAGATTGCTTTAATCAGTTACAGATCCTGGGAGTGGAATTTGCATAATTTCATTATGACACAGGAGCGTCCAGGCTCGTAGACCAGTTCCAGGAATTGACTGGGTGCGCCTGAAGGTCATCAAACGGAAGTGGTCTGAAGTCTTTCACGGACCACCGAGTAGTGGAGAGGACATCCCATGCTTTAGATGTCTACAAGGGAAAGGAGACACCTGGTTCCATTGGAGTCAGTGCACGGCAGCCGAGGAACCACAACGCACTCCAAGACGTACAGGAGGATCTGTGTCATGGTCTTCAGATGAGGAGTCAACAGGCGCCGGAGGGAGCTGGCGTGGGTCTGCAGTTCAAGGAGGGGGTCTGGCAGGATTCCTGTCATGACCACTTCATGTTCCTGAAATTCGTGGTTTAAAGGGATGTTTGGCATAATAATCTGGATCCGATGTCTTTCAATTCGAAGGAATTTTCATCTTTGTTTTAAAATCTCACTGATATATTGGTATAATAATCCGATTTTCAGTACAATCATGACGCTCAGGTTGTCACCTGAGCTGTATAATCTAAGGAGAAAGACAGGTTCACGGCAGGATCAGGAAGAGGATCATCCCAGCTTCACTCATCTTTTCTTGCGTTTTCTCATTTTTAAACTTTCAAAGAACTTTCGGTTTTTGGCGTATTTTTGGTCATATCTTGACGAATAATACATAATTTTTAAAGGACTATTGTAGGACATTTTATTGTACAAAAGTGTTTTGTAATTTTATGTGTTTATGATTTTTGCATTTTTATACTTTGGGCTGTTTGTACTGTGTTTTGGTTCAATTGTGTTTATTGAGTTTTATGCTTTTTCATATTTTTAAACCCATAGGTATGGTACTCTTAGATTTAATTGGTTGAAATTTTGTGGTTCAACAGGTAAGTATTAAAATTGTGGGTTGGTTCAAGTTTCCATTTGACAGGTTAGGATGATGAAGTGCTTAAGGCACATGGATGGGCAGTGTAAGTCTTATTACAGTTTCAATTGAGAAGGCATGTCCACCTCCTCCGCCTCCTTATCAGATGTTTTTTGTGGTCTTACTGATGAGAGAGTTGTGGAGCTGGGAGGTTCTATTTCAAAAGGGGGACTGTTATATAATTTGGCTACTGATATATAATTTAGTGTAATTCAAAGTATTTTTGGTTCCTCTATTTGAAGCCTTAATCAATTTATTTGTGAGATCTGAGAAACAGATCTCAAAGAGACTGTTGAAGAAAATAATTTTTTTAGTGCTTAATACAGCTAATCTTATACCAGGTGTAGGTTATAATGAACAGTCTGATTTTGAACAAATTTCTTAATTTTGGGGTAAGGATTTGAAACTACTATATCTAAGTATTCTGTGGGATAAGAACCATGCAGATCAAAGCAGAGATTCTTTTAGGAGGTTCCTGCTGTGCTATCAGAGGTCAGAGAGGCGTAAATAATCAGCATCTCCGGAGACAGAAGATTGGTCTCACAGAACATCAGCTCAGATGGTCACATCTGGCAAAAATAAATACAATATAGAATGTTGAGATCATTAACATATTTCTAAGTATTAATAGGAAAGTTTTTTAACCCAAGTGCATTATCTAAGTTTAGAATGGTGAATGCTGAATGTATTTGAAAATTGTACTGTCTATGATAATATCTGAATCAAATGGAAATTGTTTGAATAAAAATGTGTTGTTTAGTATTAGAAAATTGTTCAGGATTTATGTGATAAGGAAGATTCAAATCTTTGGAGATGCTGATTGCAGAGACGAGAAAAACTAGGTTTGTGAAGGTAATCTTTCCTTGAACCAAATTACTGGATTTATTTATTTAAGGAGAAGATAACGGGAGACACTCCGAATTTCACAGGTATCTGTATTTGTCTGTTATGCTTTATTTGCCCAAATGGCCCTAGAACCCAGAAGACCAGGATGCAGCTGCTTGCTCCATTGTTCTTCCAGAGAGCAAATGGCCTTTGATCTCTGGCGGAATAAGAGGAAGTTGTTCTAAGTTTCTTTTGAGTGTCCAGAGGAGAGCCTGGTTGGTAGAACATGTTTTGTCTACTTTAAAAGTTAAGAAATGCCTTCACTATAAAAGTTGGTGCACAGTAATAATAATTTAGATAGCTGTCTTATTCTGCCGTTTTGGCATCAGCCTTCTCCAAAGACATGTCTTTGCCTTTTCTTTCTCTGTCTTTGTCCCTTTGTCTTTTAATTCTTTTGTCTCAGGTAAAGAATGTATATCTCTGTAGCTCTGCAGTTTTCTTGTTAATTCATACTCTTCTTGTGTGGACTTAAACGCTGTAACTCTGTGGCGTCATCACGCATTGTGTACTTTCTGATTGCCGCTGCTTCGGAAGAACCGAAAATAGGAAGAAAAAGAGAGACAAGCTTTTTTCCAAAATTAAGCTAACTTAGTAATTTCTTCCTTTAACAAAAGTTACGGCATATTATTAAAACTTTAAAAACACCTTCTGTGTACCGTCTGTTTGTAAATATCTCATGTTTCAATGTAGGCACATGCGGCTTATGTATGTACAAAATGTATTTCCTTTAAAAATTTAGGGGTTCAGCTATATTAAGTCTTATAGTCAAGTCCATACTTTTATGTGTGTAACTCAGTAAATTATATAGTAAATAGACACTTCCTGAAGGATAAAATGTTTCTTTTTTAATTCTCAACAATGTAGCATTCTTGCATATTGTGTTTGTGTGACATAGGAAACCCATTTGGACCACAAGATAATGAACTTGTTCAGTTGAAAACGAATTAGAAATGTTAATTTTCCATCTGATAGATTTCTTTAACCCACTCTATCCATTCTTCTATAGTGGGAGGAGCCAGCGTCTGGTGACAGTTTGTTTATCGGCTGTGATTAATATTTGAAGCAGCAGAGTTTACCTTATCAAAATTCTGTGTCACCTCTAATAAAATAGTACATTTAAAAGGTACTTTATTTTCCAAGATATTTTCAATATTTTCAGTATTTCTATCCAATATTGTCTTATAATTGTACAATTTCTCTGCAGACATCTGGAACCTGAAGGTTGGGAAACATTTTGAAATAAATATGAGAGCTCCTCAGAGTATGAGAGATTTTTTGTTTTGATGTTATAAAAAAGTCTATGTAAGCATTTCCAACTGGCAGACTGGCGACCTGTCCAGGGTGACCCGCCTCTCGTCCGACGTTAGCTGGGGATAGGCACCAGCAACCCTCCTGACCCCATTAGGGATAAAGGTGTATAGAAAATGGATGGATGGATGGAGGAACAATCTAGAGTTATAGACCTAGAGTCATGGATGTAGAGTTATAGATCTAGAGTCAGTGCAGCAGCTTCAGTTATAACTACCAACCAGCGATCTTGATCTGAAAGACCTAGAGAGTTCACTCTGACCTGAACCTCCAGAGCCACATAAAGACAGTTGCAAAGATGGCCTTCTATCACCTAAAGAACATTTCCAGGATTAAAGGACTAATGTCTCAGCCAGATTTCTACCTGAAACTCATCCATGCTGCTTATATTCAGTCGCATTGATTATTGCAACAGCCTCTTCACAGGTCTGTCCAACAAATCAATCAAACAGCTGCAGCTGATCCAGAATGCTGCTGCTGGAGTTCTCACTAAAACCAGGAAGAGCACATAACACCAGTTTTAAAGTCCCTCCACTGGCTCCCTGTAGCTCAAAGAATAGACTTTAAAATAATACAAATCACTGAAAGGTTTTTCACCACAATACATTAAAGATTTGTTGTATTAACCTTCCAGAACTCTCAGGTCTTCTGGTTCTGGTCTGCTCTGCATCCCAGAACAAGAACCAAACAGAAGCATTCAGCATCTATGCATACAAATCTGGAACAAACTTCCAGAAAACTGTAAAACAGCTGAAACACTGACTTCCATAAATCTCAACTAAAACCCACTTGATTAGATTGTATTTGAAAGCGTAATCAATAACAAATTTATTTTTCTGTTTTGATTATTAATTTTATGTTGCATCACTTTGTGTTTTTGTGTTTGATTTGATGTAAAGCACTTTGTAGTGCCTTGCTGCTGAAATGTGCTATACAAAAAAAATTTGATTGATTGATTGACTCCCTCTGTTCTACCAGTTATCAATGAATATTTCCCTTCTTTGTTGTTGGTTTCAGAAAGACGTTCAAATAGACATCTGTGTAACATTCATCTGGCTACGCACTGTCTATGACCAGATTTATAAGATGAGTAACATAATTTAGAGAAACCCATCCTTTTTAATTTTCCATGTTCCCCAGATATTTTGAAAATGTCTGATTTCCTTGAACTCCTCCTGGGATTTTGATGCATCGACATCAAAGCAGCAGAGATTAAAAGTTATTAAAACGATGAGTTTTTGTTCATCTATGTGGGCTAAACTGAAAACTTTATCTGGATATTTAAATTACTTTAGTTTCTCTCTCCTCAAGGTTTCAGGTTCTTAGTTAAAGGTGACGGTTTCTCTGCAGACATCTGGAACCTGATGGAAGAAACATTTTAAAAGAAATAAATATGAGAGTTCAGAGTTACCTGAGCAGATGAACTCATGGCTCCGATCACTGTTTCTATCATAAGGTAAACAGTTCTTTATTCCAGATCCTGACTTTGAACATTCAGAGCTCATCCTCCAAACTGGTCTCTTTGAATCTTCCTTTGATTTTCTTGCTGAAACAGCAGAACCACAGTCCAGTTCAGCACAAACTGCAGCAGCTGAGTTCATGTCCCAGTAGTGATCCCCAAACATCCACTGGTCTCCACTCTTCTAGATGTTTCATCTCCAGTCTCCCAGCACATGGGCTGGCCTCTCCCACCAACCTGAAGTTGTCTTGTTCTAAGCAGAGACAGAGAGTTCATTAATGAAGGAAGTGAAGCAGTGAACAGCAGCAGGTCTGCAGATCCTCCTCTACCTGAACAGGTGAGTCCAACAGCTTGACCAGGTGAGCAGCTGTTTCTACCTGAACTCTTCCTGCTGCTGCAGTTCAGCAGAGCAGACTCACTGCCTTCACACAGGAACTCTCTGCTCCCCACTGGAGCCTCTGCTTCTCCATAGAGCGCCCCCTGGTGGACTGAAGGAGACCCACAGCCAATCTCCCTGCAGACCACCTTTGCATCCTGCAGGTCAAAGTCTTTTTCACACACTGAGGACCACGACTGGTTGGTCTTCACCTCCAGTCTGCCTGAGCACCGGTTGGTCCCTTGAACCAGCCTGACTGAGTCTGTAGATGCAGAAAGAAAAAAGGTTTAAAATATTTCAGAACTTTATTTTTCTAGATTCACATTCAATCACATCTGAGTTTGATAAAAAATAAAGGCCAAGAAAACCAAACTAGAAAATCTCAGAGCATCAAAGGTGAACTGAAACCGACTGTATCTGGAAGTTAATCATTAATTTTTATTTCTGTTGAATTTATCATATTTTTGGGACATAAACATGTTAATAAACTCACTAAATGTAAACTTAACAATCTGAAATTGTTTGTATTTCAGTTCAATTAAACATAAATTTGTCAAAATGACTCAACAGCGCCCCTAGCTCATCCAGACCAACAACCATAAGAAACAAAAGGTTTTCCTGCTATTTAGACTAAAACAGGAAATCCACCATTTTGGATCAAAAGTCATTTTCTGTTAATTTTCAGGTTTTTAAAATGTCTGATTTCCTTGAACTCCTCCTGGGATTTTGATGCATCGACTTCAAAGCAGCAGAGATTAAAAATTATTAAAATGATGAGTTTTTGTTCCTGTATGTGGGCTAAACTGAGAACTTTATCTGGATATCTAAATTACTTTAGTTTCCCTCTCCTCAACGTTTCAGGTTCTTAGTTAAAGGTGACGGTTTCTCTGCAGACATCTGGAACCTGATGGAAGAAACATTTTAAAAGAAATAAATATGAGAGTTCAGAGTTACCTGAGCAGATCAACTCACGGCTCCAATGACTGTTGTCATCATGAGGTAAACAGTTCTTTAATGCAGATCCAGACTTGAAACATTTAGACCTGATCTCCCAAACTGGTCTCTCTGAAGCTTCCGTTGACTTTTTTGCTGAAACAGCAGAACCACAGTCCAGTTCAGTACAAACTACAGCAGCTGAGTTCATGTTCCAGTAACTGCCCCAAGCATCCACTGGTCTCCACTCTTCTTGATGGAACATCTCCAGTCTCCCAGCACATCGGCTGGCCTCTCCCACCAACCTGAAGTTGTCTTGACCTGAGCAGAGACAGAGAGTTCATTAATGAAGTAAGTGAAGCAGTGAACAGCAGCAGGTCTGCAGATCCTCCTCTACCTGAACAGGTGAGTCCAACAGCTTGACCAGGTGAGCAGCTGTTTCTACCTGAACTCTTCCTGCTGCTGCAGTTCAGCAGAGCAGACTCACTGCCTTCACACAGGAACTCTCTGCTCCCCACTGGAGCCTCTGCTTCTCCGTAGAGCGCCCCCTGGAGGACTGAAGGAGGCCCACAGTCAATCTCCCTGCAGACCACCTTTGCATCCTGCAGGTCAAAGTCTTTTTCACACACTGAGGACCACGACTGGTCGGTCTTCACCTCCAGTCTGCCTGAGCACCGGTTGGTCCCTTGAACCAGCCTGACTGAGTCTGTAGATGCAGAAAGAAAAAAAGTTTAAAATATTTCAGAACTTTATTTTTCTAGATTCACATGGAAACATCTCTGAGTTTGATAAAAAATAAAGGCCAAGAAAACCAAACTAGAGAATCTCAGAGCATCAAAGGTGAAGTGAAACCGACTGAACCTGGAATTTTATTATTAATGTTTATTTCTGATGAATTTATCATATTTTTGGGACATAAACATGTTAATAAATCCTCTAAATGTAAAGCAAACTTTACAATCTGAAATTGTTTGTATTTCAGTTTCTATTAAAAATAAATTTGTCAAAATGACTCAACAGCGCCCCCTAGTTCATCCAGGCCATCAACCATAACAAACAAAAGGTTTTCCTGCTATTTTCACTAAAAACAGGAAATCCACCATTTTGGATCAAAAGTCATTTTCTGTTAATTTTCAGGTTTTGAAAATGTCTGATTTCCTTGAACTCCTCCTGGGATTTTGATGCATCGACTTCAAAGCAGCAGAGATTAAAAGTTATTAAAATGATGAGTTTTTGTTCATCTATGTGGGCTAAACTGAAAACTTTATCTGGATATTTAAATTATTTTAGTTTCTCTCCTCAAGGTTTCAGGTTCTTAGTTAAAGGTGACGGTTTCTCTGCAGACATCTGGAACCTGATGGAAGAAACATTTTAAAAGAAATAAATATGAGAGTTCAGAGTTACCTGAGCAGATGAACTCATGGCTCTGATCACTGTTTGTATCATAAGGTAAACAGTTCTTTATTCCAGATCCTGACTGGAAACAGTCAGACTTGATCTCCCAAACTGGTCTGTATGAAGTTCTCTTTGAATTTCTTGCTGAAACAGCAGAACCACAGTCCAGTTCAGCACAAACTGCAGCAGCTGAGTTCATGTTCCAGTAATAAAACCCAACATCCACTGGTCTCCACTCTTTTTCATGTAACATCTCCAGTCTCCCAGCACATCGGCTGGCCTCTCCCACCAACCTGATGTCTTGACCTGACCAGAGACAGAGAGTTCATTAATGAAGGAAGTGAAGCAGTGAACAGCAGCAGGTCTGCAGATCCTCCTCTACCTGAACAGGTGAGTCCAACAGCTTGACCAGGTGAGCAGCTGTTTCTACCTGAACTCTTCCTGCTGCTGCAGTTCAGCAGAGCAGACTCACTGCCTTCACACAGGAACTCTCTGCTCCCCACTGGAGCCTCTGCTTCTCCATAGAGCGCCCCCTGGAGGACTGAAGGAGGCCCACAGCCAATCTCCCTGCAGACCACCTTTGCATCCTGCAGGTCAAAGTCTTTTTCACACACTGAGGACCACGACTGGTTGGTCTTCACCTCCAGTCTGCCTGAGCACCGGTTGGTCCCTTGAACCAGCCTGACTGAGTCTGTGGGTGCAGAAAGAAAAAAAGGTTTAAAATATTTCAGAACTTTATTTTTCTAGATACACATGAGCCGGAAAAGGGTAGAGTGCCTTCTCCGGGTCGGGGGGGTGTCCTGCCCCAAGTGGAGGAGTTCAAGTATCTCGGGATCTTGTTCACGAATGAGGGAAGAAGGGAGCAGGAGATCGACAGGCGGATTGGCGCAGCGTCTGCCATTAAGCGGGCGCTGTACCGGTCCGTCGTGGTGAAGAGAGAGCTGAGCCAAAAAGCGAAGCTCTCGATTTACCGGTTGATCTACGTTCCCACCCTCATCTATGGTCATGAGCTTTGGGTCATGACCGAAAGAACGAGATCGCGGATAGGATACAAGCGGACGAAATGGGTTTTCTCCGCAGGGTGGCTGGGCTCTCCCTTAGAAATAGAGTGAGAAGCTCAGTCATCCGGGAGGGACTCAGAGTAGAGCCGCTGCTCCTTCACGTCGAGAGGGGCCAGTTGAGGTGGCTCGGACATCTGGTCAGGATGCCTCCTGGACGCCTCCCTGTTGAGGTGTTCCGGGCACGTCCCACTGGGAGGAGGAAGACCCAGGACACGCTGGAGGGACTATGTCTCTCGGCTGACCTTGGAACGCCTTGGGATTCCTCCGTAGGAGCTGGAAGAAGTGGCTGGGGAGAGGGAAGTCTGGGACTCCCTTCTGAAGCTGCTACCCCCGCAACCCGACCACAGATAAGTGGTAGGTAGGTAGATGGATAGATGGATGGATGGATGGATGGATGGATGGATGGATGGATGGATGGATGGATGGATGGATGGAAACATCTCTGAGTTTGCTAAAAATAAAGGCCAAGAAAACCAAACTAGAAAATCTCAGAGCATCAAAGGTGAAATGAAACTGACTGTATCTGGAAGTTTATCATTAATTTTTATTTCTGCTGAAATTTTTATATTTTTGGGACATAAACATGTTAATAAATCCACTAAATGTGAAGCAAACTTTACAATCTTAAATTGTTTGTATTTCAGATGAATTAAAAAGAAATTTGTCAAAATGACTCAACAGCGCCCCCTAGTTCATCCAGACCAACAACCATAACAAACAAAAGGTTTTCCTGCTATTTTCACTAAAAACAGGAAATCCACCATTTTGGATCAAAAGTCATTTTCTGTTAATTTTCAGGTTTGAAAATGTCTGATTTCCTTGAACTCCTCCTGGGATTTTGATGCATCGACTTCAAAGCAGCAGAGATTAAAAGTTATTAAAATGATGAGTTTTTGTTCATCTGGGCTAAACTGAAAACTTTATCTGGATATTTAAATTACTTTAGTTTTTCTCTCCTCAAGGTTTCAGGTTCTTAGTTAAAGGTGACGGTTTCTCTGCAGACATCTGGAACCTGATGGAAGAAACATTTTAAAAGAAATAAATATGAGAGTTCAGAGTTACCTGAGCAGATCAATTCAAGGCTCTGATAACTGTTTTCATCATCAGGTAAACAGTTATTAAATCCAGATCCTGACAGCAAACAGTCAGACCAGATCCACCAAACTGGTCTCTTTGAACCTTTCCATGAATTTCTTACTGAAACAGCAGAACCACAGTCCAGTTCAGCACAAACTGCAGCAGCTGAGTTCATGTTCCAGTAACTATCCCAAACAGCCACTGGTCTCCACTCTTGTTGATGTTTCATCTCCAGTATCCCAGCACATCGGCTGGCCTCTCCCACCAACCTGATGTTTTGACCTGAGCAGAGACAGAGAGTTCATTAATGAAGGAAGTGAAGCAGTGAACAGCAGCAGGTCTGCAGATCCTCCTCTACCTGAACAGGTGAGTCCAACAGCTTGACCAGGTGAGCAGCTGTTTCTACCTGAACTCTTCCTGCTGCTGCAGTTCAGCAGAGCAGACTCACTGCCTTCACACAGGAACTCTCTGCTCCCCACTGGAGCCTCTGCTTCTCCATAGAGCGCCCCCTGGAGGACCGAAGGAGACCCACAGCCAATCTCCCTGCAGACCACCTTTGCATCCTGCAGGTCAAAGTCTTTTTCACACACTGAGGACCACGACTGGTTGGTCTTCACCTCCAGTCTGCCTGAGCACCGGTTGGTCCCTTGAACCAGCCTGACTGAGTCTGTGGATGCAGAAAGAAAAAAGTTTCTTCTTCTTCTTTTTCTTGATTTTATTGGCGGTTGGCAACAAACTTTAAGCAGCATTACCGCCACCTAGTGGTATGGAGTGTGGTTCGAAATGGACTATCAACTTATATAAGTATTTGTATCTTCCTACTCCTACCTTTAATATATAATTTAACTAAATGAATTTCCTATTTATATATACCTACATACACTCATCCATTTTTATATATATCTCTATAATCCACCCCCCTAGATCATGCACCCATTCACACACACACACCTATTTTAATCATATTCTTTGAAATAATTTAGTTTTCTTTAAATATCCCATAATTATTTGTATATGTTTACTCCCCGAATTCTTCCTCAAAATATCTATCAAATTAATCTTTTCCTTAATACATTCAAACTCTCCTTTCATACATCTTCTTTCTCTTTCATACTTATGGCATTCTAACATAACATGTTCTATCGTTTCATATCTGTCACAGTATTCACATTTTCCATTGTTATGCTTTTGTATTTTAAAAAGTGTATAATTAAGACCTGTATGCCCTAATCTTAATCTTGTTATCACCCTTCCCTCCTTTCTATTTCTTCTTTCATTTCTTTTCTCTCCTATCTTCTGTATTTTATAAAACCATCTTCCTGTTTTTTCTTCATCCCACCTTTTTTGCCATTTTTCCATCAGTTTTCCTTTAACCATACTCTTTCCCTCATATTTACTTGTTTTAACTTTAAAACTAATATTATTATGAATTGCCGTTTTTGCCATATTATCTGCCCTCTCATTTCCTTCTACACCCATATGCGCTGGAATCCATACAAATACAACTACCAGCCCCATATTCTGTATTCTATACAATGTATAAAATATTTATAATAATATATCCATCCTACTATCTGATTTAAATTTTTTTTAAACTTAATAATGCTGAGCTTGAATCTGAACATATCACTGTTTTTAATGGTTTTATTTCTTCCACCCATTGTAAAGCTAATAATATTGCCAACATTTCTCCTGTGTTTAGTGATAACCCATCTGTGCTCCGTTTTCCTATTTTTACATCAAATTCTGGCACCACAAAAGCTACTCCTATCTTTCCATTTATTTTTGACGCATCTGTATAAATTTGAATATATTTGTAATATTTGTTTATATGTATCTGTACTGAATATCTATCTACCATGTGAGATTTATCTTGTTTCTTTTCTATTATTGACATGTCTACGGTTGCTTCTGGTAAAATCCATGGCGGTATTATTGACATTGGTGTTTGACTTATTTCTAAACTATCAATCTTGAATTCTTTTATTTTATTTCCAATATTCCATCCAAAACTCCTCATTTCTTTCTTTTCTTTTTCCCAACATGGACCTAAAATTTCCCGAGTTGGATGATCAATTTTATTGCTTTGTAAATTTAACCTGAAATTTATTTCTAGTTTTGTTCTTCTTAAGTTTAATGGCATTTCTCCCATTTCTACTTCTATTGCAGCTGTTGGTGTGGTTTTAAATGCTCCAGTACATAATCTTAATGCCTGATGTTGAATAATGTCTAATTTAACCAGATGTGTTTTAGCTGCTGAACCGTAAACTATGCACCCAAAGTCTATGTTAGATCTTATCATTCCAGTATAAATCTGTTTCAGTGATTTTCTATCTGCTCCCCAATCACTGCCAGCCAAGCATCTTAAAATATTTAAGATTTTCTTACACTTATCAACCACTTTTTGAATATGTATATTCCATTTTAGTTTTTCATCAAACCATATTCCTAAAAATTTTATACACTTTACTTGTTCTAATTCTTGATTATATAATTTTAATTTTATTTCCTTGTTTATTTTTTTTAGTAAATATCATTACTTTTGTTTTTTCAACTGAAAACTTAAATCCTTACAGCAACGCCCATTTTTCTATTTCAATAATAACCTTTTGTACTTTCTTTACAATATGAACTACATTTTTCCCTCTTTTCCAGAACGCTCCATCATCTGCAAATAATGAACATCCTATTTCTTTTCCAATACCATTAAATACATCATTTATCATAATTAAGAACAGTAAAGTAAACATCTGACTTGACTTGTGTCCCTCTTTAAACCCCAAATATTTTTCTGCTCCTCTCACTATTATTTTAATTTTCTCAGTTTTCTGCTTGGCTTAGTCAGTGCAATTTATAACATGTGCTACAAATAATATTAATTTTTCTACTGACACTGTGATATTTTCAGTGTTGGCATAGTTACTTTGAAAAAGTAACTTTAATCGGACTACTGATTACTCCTTGAAAAAGTAACTTAGTTATATTACTGACTACTTGATTTGGAAAGTAACTAAGTTACACTAAAAGTAACTTTTTAGTTACTTTCAGAAGCTGCTAACAACAACGCTCTGCCTCTTGTGAAAATCACATTGAGCTTTGCCAATACTTTTTTGTAAGCTATTTTATAATGGTAACATCAACAATGTGTCTCCACTGATAAGGTTGAACTGAAGAGGAGATTGTAGAAAAAACAGTACAAAAAAATAAAAAACCTGAGTAGTTTGTGTGGTCCACTGTTGTCTGGAAAACTCCAAGAAGGATTTTAAAGCCCCTCCCTCAGCCTCCAGGTTCTGTGTTACGGCCCTGCGTTTGGTGTCACAGCACAGAGCTCCTCCTGCAGCTCCACAGCTCAGATGGCTGCACAGATTTGTGACACTTATCTTAATATTAATAATTAGAATAGCGTTAAATTGCCATTATAATCATTGCCAACTACGGACACGTTTATTCGTGGCAGTTTTCACGTTTATTGCGCTGTTTATATTGGTCTCGATGTTTGCAGTTTTCTGGGCGCCTTGGCTTCGGCGTCATTCAGAGGTAATAGCCTATATTAACTTGACATTAACAAAGACACAGCGGGACGGATCATCCAGGAAATGATGGACAAGGAGAGACTGAGTAAGACTCCCTTAATGACGGACAAATTCTGGGATTTATTATGAGTCTCTGCTTATTTCCAAGCCCAAATGAGCAACTTCACGTTCAAAAACGAGCCAAAAAAGGCGCAACCCGCCACTCATTAAATCTGCAAGCGACTTTAAAAAAAATGAAGCCCAAAGCCGTTTATAATAATCGGACTTGGCGGCAGAATCTCAAAATAGTTCCAGTTTTTCCACCAACAAAATGCGCATCTCCCTCCATTGTTTACATTTCTGATAGAGACGGTCACTCGACAAGACGAGTAGAGGAAATACGATTAAATAACAAAAGAAGATAGTAACGCACAGTGATTTTGATAAGTAACTGTAGTCTGACTACTGGATTTGAAATAGCAACGCGTTAGATTACTCGTTACTGAAAAAAGTGGTCCGACGTCAGTAACGCGTTACAAATTAACGCGTTACTGACGTCACTGGATATTTTCTTCTAACTGTACTTTGCTTTGCTGTGGGATTTGATTCACTGTTTGTTCACTCTTTCTTGTTGTCTGTTCCTTCACATTTTTAACAGCCTCTGCATAACTAATGTTTTTAATTGTTTTAATTTGAATGATTTCTTTTGCCTTCTTCCTCACCTCACATCCTCCATACGTAACTCTATGTTGCCCTCCACAATTACAACATTTTTCTTGTGCTTCTTCTTTACATTCCTCTAATTTGTGATCTTCACCACATTTTGGACATCTCTGCTTCCCTTTACAAACTGCTGCTATGTGTCCATACCTTTGACATTTGAAACAACGAAGTGGTGGAGGGATATAAGGTCTGACCTGAAAACTGAGATATCCTATTTTGATGTTTTGTGATAAATCCTTCTCTTCAAATTCAATGAGAATTGACAAACTTCCTACTCTTTCTCCATTTATTGTTCTTGACAACCTCTTCAAGTTATTCACTTTTCCTCCTGTAATATTCTTCTTAATTTTCTCAAGATCTTCCTCTAGAGGTATCCCATAAATCACTCCTCTAGTTTTTTTATTTTCGCCTACTATTTTTTTCTCCATCACAGTTTTTTTACATATATTATCCACATTTAAAGCCTTATTTTTTTTGTTCTTCATTTTTACAAACTACCAATAAATTTCCATCTCTCAATATCTTCACCATTTCCACATCTCCGATTTTCTTTTTTACTTCTCTTGACACCACAATGGGGCTGATGTTATTCTGTTCTTCTTCATTTTTTAGTTTTAATATTATTTTAACTTCCTCCCTCACAACTTTCCTTCTCACTATCCTTTCTTCTTCAGAGCTACTTCCTTCCAGTTCTCTTTTATTTCCTTGAATATCACTAATACTCTTTCCTTCGTTTATTTTTTGTCTTTCCCGTCCTCTCCCTCTTCCTCTCCCCACTGGCGTCCACCTTTCATATTCCATGTCTTCCTCATTTCCTGTCTCCATTTCCATCCGAACCATTCACATACCAGCTTATGCCAAATCCGCCTTTTCCAACTCCAATATACGTTTTTGTTTTGCCGCGCTCACAACCGTCCAACCACCTGCCTGCGAGCTCCACCTCCACTTCAATGATCAGAAAAAAGTTTCAACATTTACACTGAATTTTATTCCAGTTTGTTCAGCAAAGCTCCAATACAGTGAAGAGTTTTTTTATTTTTAAATCTACTGTTTAATATTCTTTGCATTTTTAACTTCTGCCTATACTGGAGATGGATGGGAATCATTAGACCAATATAGGGAAAATTACACTAGAACAGCACAAAGAACCTATGAACTATTAATTATTAATATTTCAT
>NC_057873.1:352398-382398 GCF_019740435.1 Gambusia affinis
CCCCTGAATAGACCTTGCCAGGGAGGCTTAAGAGTGTGACCCCCCTGTAATTGGAGCACACCCTCCGGTCCCCCTTTTTGAACAGGGGGACCACCACCCCGGTCTGCCAATCCAGGGGAACTGCCCCAGATGTCCATGCGATATTGAAGAGCTGCGCTAGCCAACACAACCCTACAACATCCAGAGCCTTGAGGAACTCCAGGCGGATCTCATCCCCCCCCGGAGCCCTGCCACCGAGGAGCTTTTTGACCACCTCGGCAACCTCGACCCCAGATCCTAATCTGTTAGGATCCCAGAATCCTAACAGATTCATAAACTAACTTTCAAAGAACTCGGGGTGTCTAGTTGTAATTTACTGACCAGAGTCCCCAGGCTCAGCTTCCACAATAGAACGAATGTCGGAGGGATTGAGGAGGTCTTCGAAGTATTCTGCCCACCGGCCCACAACATCCCGAGTTGAGGTCAACAGCACACCATCCCCACTGTAGACAGTGTTGGTGCTGCACTGCTTCCCCTCCTGAGATGCCAGATGGTGGACCAGAATCGCCTCGAAGCTGTACGGAAATCTTTCTCCATGGCTTCTCTAAACTTCTACCACGGCCAAGTTTTTGCTTCAGCAACCACCCGAGCCGCTTCACAAAAGATTCCCTGGAGGGGAGGGAATAAAAAACCGCTTTAGCAAAGAGGGAACTTAAAAAATTTAATCCTTTTTGGCCCTCCAGTAATTTGAACATATTTGAATCTCGTTCTAACAGCAGAACAAACTTTTGTCCTCCAGGTGGCGTTGTTGGTTTCCTTCACTCATTGCAAATTGATGATAGATTTAACACAATTGACTGTCAGGAAAGGAGAATCCTCTGCAGGCTGCCACACCAGGGTTCGTTTCATTTCATCTTTTAAACTCTGTGACTTGGTTTAGTTCTCTACATATTTAGTTTGTTTGGATGAACAGCATATTTTTATTGTCTTATTATTTTTATTATGGGCAATGTGTGTGTGTGTGTGTGTTTTGATTGGCTGCTATTATTAAAAAGTTTTTTCTCACTGAGACTCTTCATTTTGACTCTTCTGACCAAAACATGTCCCTGTGTTTCCGTTTCTATGATAAAAGTTCAGAATGCAGCCGAGAAGCTGCAGCTTGAGAAGAGCTTGCTGGCTGGCTGCAGGGTATTTGTGATTCCCAGACAAACAGAGGTTGTTTCTGTTCTTATTTTAATGTTCCTCATTAATAGACGGTTGACCTACTTGCATATAAAGTTTGCCTTTAAGTCTCTAATCTTCCCCCTTCAGTTATTTTCTGCAGCTTCCTGAAACTTTCCAGTTATTTGATGTTTGGACTGAAACTTGGCTGTCCTTTCTGTTAAGCTTTATTATGCATTTCCTGCTAATTCCTGTATATTATAGGCAATTTTTGTGCAGTTGCCTTGGTTACCAATGATAAAATGTAATTCCTCTCATACTGCAGAAGTTCTGCTGGCTGGTAAATGCATCTTTCTCCATACATAATGTTTATTTTAGTTGTATTATTTATCTCCAGCACATGTAATAATGAATAAGTCATGTGAGGTGAGGTTATGTTGTAACAGCATTTAGAGTAAATATTTTACACATCATAAACTGCACACACATTTAAAACAGGAAAAGATGAAATAATAATTAAACAGATTCTTCTGTTTTTATTCCTCTACAACCTGAACAACCAGGGAGGACGAGCAGACGAGGTTTGCAGGTCGTGTGTTTGGAGCTGCAGAAGGTTCTGGGTCAGCCCGGTTTGTGTTTGGTTGGTGAAATTTTTCCAATTAGTCCCATTAGCCAGAGAAACTGGCTAATGGGACCAGTAGAGAAGAGGCTGCAGTTGGTTTGCATGACGTCAAACATCTTCAGGAAACCCAAGCAGAGGGCAGGTAGCCTTCCTGTTAGCCACTTGAGAGCTTTACGTTCAGCTCCAGCACCTGGTTTGTCTCCTGATTCATTTCCCATCAAATCTTTCCAGCACAAACGGTTTGAGTACAAAAGGAAATCTGTTTATTTTCACCAAACTCACCCTGGTCTTCTGCATAGATAGTTTTTGTGTGAGGTGAGAGGACTCACTCTGTTGCTGATAAGATTCCAGACATTAAGTCAACATGTTTTCTTTTCAGCTGATAACTTTGGCCTGTAAACTGTTTGTTGAGTGATTATGGTGAATAAGGATAAATAATTTCTTAACCGGGCTGCACAGTGGTGCAGTTGGTAGAGCTGTTGCCTTGCAGCAAGAAGGTCCTGGGTTCGATTCCCGGCCCGGGGTCTTTCTGCATGGAGTTTGCATGTTCTCCCTGTGCATGGTGGGTTCTCTCCGGGTTCTCTGGCTTCCTCCCACAGTCCAAAAACATGACTGTCAGGTTAATTGGTCTCTCTAAATTCTCCCTATGTGTGTGTGTGTGTGTGAATGGTTGTGTGTCTCTGTGTTGCCCTGCGACAGACTGGCGACCTGTCCAGGGTGACCCCGTGACCCCGCCTCTCGCCCGGAACGTAGCTGGAGAGGAACCAGCAACCCTCCTGACCCCATTAGGGACCAGGTGACCAGAAAATGGATGGATAGATTTCTTAACCTTTTCACTAAACAAAGCAGAATTGAAGCAGGGGATCAGTGCAGGGAGGGGGTTGAAGTCAACCTGCCTGTGTTGGATCCCTGACTCACCAAGTCAGGTAGCCACAGATTTAACATCAACAGAGATCAGTTAAAATGTTTGAAATACATTTAACGGCTTCAGGGTCAAGGAAGGAACATTGTTGTCTGTGATCCGCCTGGACATCGTTCTTCAGGTAGAGATCGTTCCCTTTGTGGGAACGTCAACGTGAAAGAGGCAACAGGAATTGCTGGAATGACAAAGTTAAATATAAACTAAGTATTTAAAAGACTTTTACCTCCATCAGCAGGCCTGACTCTTTCTCTGCTAAGAGTTTTTTATCCTTCCTATTTATCAAATGAGCAAAGGTCAGCAAAGGTCACTGTTAGGAGCGCGAGTTACTCTGAATGTTTGAGGAGCTGCTAACATTTAGAAATCAGTTTTTTGTTGAGGTCAGGCTTAGAGATGTAAAGAGGAAGAAACTCCCGGCACATCTCCGAGTCTTTTCAGCGTCGGCTGCTGATAGAGAGTTATAATTATTCATCAGAGAAATAAGAATTAAAATAAGATCCCAACATGTTTCAACACAAGGCTTATAGTCGGGGTCTGATTGTTATTCTGCCCTGAGGAAACACTGAAGGCGTCCGTCTGTCCCTGGAGGCACAGAGACATTTTCTGGCAATAAAGCAAAGTCCCAGTGCCATTACTCACTAGACTGCAATTAGTTTAGTTTACATTAGATGCTTTATTTCCCCAGACGATTGCCAACACTCAATGTCACGTAAATGTCAATAGTATTTCTTTAAAATAGTCAAGAGACCAAAATAAAATCCTGAGAGTCAAAGGAAACAACAAACCTGTCAGCCAACAGGATTTCAGACAGGAGGTGTTCATCAACACAACTAAATTAATATCAAAACTAAACTTATTACAGCAACAAATATTTAGCTCAGTAAACTGTTAGAAAACTGAGCATTTGCTGCATGTTTTAGTCACATTTTCAGACCTTCTGATTATCCAGTAAAGTGTTTTAAAACCGATCGCTTCAGCTGTTCCTGCAACAACGTGCGTTATTTCAGTCTTTTATTAGCTCTGACGCTCAGGCCTCTTTTCCATTTGGCTCCACATGGAAGTGCCTCAGGGCTCCTGTGGGACAAAGATGTTCAGATAACTGACCTACAGTAGGAGACAGATGTTTTCTTTGTCCAGAGGGTAAGATGTTCTCTTGTTGCAAGAAATAAAATCAGTATTCAACAGAAACACAGAAGAATCGGACATGGGGGAAAGACGACATCCAGTATGAACCACCAATTTATTTTTATGTATGAATGTAAAAAGGAAAGGAGCCGTTTCATTATTTTATCATTCTGCTCTCTGCAGGAAGTGAAAAGGCTCTTTGTGTTGGTCTATGAAGGGACGACCAGAGGGAAGTCACTCTGCTGGAAATATTTGGAACCACAAACTGTGTTTTGATTATGCTTGGCATGGACGGCTTCAACCAGAAGGATCATATTAGATTTTGATGACTTTGGCCCTGGATGGTACAGCTGGGAGGAGCGTGATGGACTGGGACACGTTTGGCACCAAGTGGTGCTGCTGGGAGGTGGATTCTGGGTGGAGATGTCTCAGCCTGGCTCCATGGGGCTTTATGAACTCATGCCAAGACACTTAGTCGTCTCTGCAAGTGGGATTAGCTCAGCCATGCCGGTGTACATGCAGTGGATTGTTTCCAAACCCTTCTGCCTTCTTTTCGGGACTCAGGTTTGCAGGCTAACTCCTAGCCGGATGCTGTGAGACAACAGCTGCTCATGTTGCTGGTAGCAACACAAATTATGAAGCTGTTGATACAGTTTTGAAGTTGCAACTTTAAATATTTTCCCCCAGCTGTTTTCAACTAATTCTACAAAAATTTCAGCTGGCAAACAGCTGAAATTTCTTTCTTTTGTATTGTGACATAAGTAGTATGTGCCACGAAAATGCCTTTATTTTGACGTTGGCTCCAATAGTTCATACACTTGTTTAGGTTTTGTTGATGCTTTAAAGATTAAAAAAAGTCTTCAAGGATCTGGAATCAACCTGCAGGTAATAACTGGTCTAGTCCTGTTTAAAATGTGTTGGCCTAAGATTTATGCAGAGATTTCTCATAATAGTCTTAGACTTTCCAGACTTTTACCAACTTGAGTGGGAAAAATGGATCAGGCCATTTATTCTTCACACAATATTTAAATATGCCCAGATTTCCGACCCAGGCAGGTAATACAACAAAAAGGCTCCAGGTTCAACCCCCCAGCGGACACAAACACTGAAAATCATCACATTAAAAACTTAAGATCTGTGGTGCATAGAAGCTGAATGCTACTTCTCCATGTTTGGTTCTGGATGAAGAGCAGAAGCAGAACCAGCAGGTTGATCCAGCAGCAGATCTTTAATCTGCTGAATAATTTATAAACTAGCAGCAGTTTAAAGTCTCTCAGTGAAGGAATGTAGAACCGGGTGATGTCTCTTATCTTCCTGGTTCTAGCCAGAACTCCAGCAGCAGTGTTCTGCACCGATCGTTACTCTGGTCAGTCAGAGTTTAGAGTCGCCGGTCCATCTGCCTGACGGTTTACCTTTCTTGATACCCTCAGCGTCTCCATGTTCTTCTGTGTTCTGCTACTCACCGTTGTGATCTCCTCGTAGGGTTGTTCAGTGGTGCTCTGGGTGTAACCTTGTTGTTGCTGTCAGGAAGCTTTGACATCTTCTCCATGTCAAAGCTTCCTGTAAAGATCATCTGGTTCAAGTTCTCTGACTGCTGACTAACCTTCTACTCCAAAGCGGAGCTGTTATCTGTCCACCCTCCAACAAACCACCCGCCAGTCTCCACCGTTCTCCATCCGAAGCTCCAATCACAGAACCAAGCCTCTCTGGACTCAAATCCCCAGGTGGATCCTGTTCCTGCCTTAGCCACCTGGCGGATGTCTCCCAACTCACCAGTAAGATGTCCAGCTCTTTTCTCACTTTCCACCAGCCAACCGGTTCCTCACCTTGTCTTCGTCCTCTCCAGTGGCCACCAATCCTGATTACCCGCCGGTTCCTGGTCAAAGACACACGCACTTTATCATTGGTACAATCGACTTTATTTACTGATTTTCCTCGTCTCCTGAATGTTGTGCAAGTGGGTCAAGAGATTACCCCCAAACAGAGATTACCCCAAACAGAGATTACCCCCAAACAGAGATTACCCCCAAACAGAGATTACCCCCAAACAGAGATTACCCCCAAACAGAGATTACCCCCAAACAGAGATTACCCCCAAACAGAGATTACCCCCAAACAGAGATTACCCCCAAACAGAGATTACCCCAAACAGAGATTACCCCCAAACAGAGATTACCCCAAACATGTCAGTTTTGCAGCCTTTTTATACCATGAGTACAAAGAGTATTTAAAGCCTGACATTGTAGTTTACTCGCCCTGTCTGTTTTAATATGTGTTCCCTCTGTGGTTTATGAATACTGTGCAGCACTTTGGTGCAGTTAATATTGGATTTCAAGTGCTTTATAAATAAAATTAACATTGATATAGTATTCATACTCTCCTCAGTGACGCTCTGAAACTTTCATTTTGCTCTTCACAGTGCTTCACTTTAAAATCCCAAATTCTGCCAGACAACACAGTAATTTGATTGCTGCTCGTTTTCTAAGGTCAAGGTAAGGTCTGATTATGGTGGTGAATGAGTTGACCTCAGGATAATCCATTCATATTCCCATTGAGGTCATAAAATAAGCACAAGTAGTAGTTCATGTCCACATTCATAATCTTGACTATATCATATCTCTCAACATCTAACTGGGTTTTAACGTGTCGATCCTTCTGAGGACATGAACCCGGGTTAAACAGAATCATGTTTCAAGCTGTTTTCACCTGATTATCTGGTAGATTCATCATCTGCTCCATCTCTGGTTTCTCTCTCTGCTCTGAGTCAAACCAACCTGTTCCCCTCCTGGCCTGTGGGGGCGCTGCACCAAGAACCACTGAAGGAAACGACACAAACCTTCTGAAGAAAGAAACTGAACGCAACATCCTTTTTCACCAAACAGACACAAAAAGGGCGGACTGCTGTTAGTCTCAGACCTTATTGGGAAATGGGACCATTGCACTCTGGAAGTGAAGGGGGCGCTATTTCCTATATTATCTGTTTCTCCAGTTTTTATTTTCTTTTTAAATCTGTGATAGCCTATATCTTCACCTTTAGGAAGGATTTTCACTCAGCATCTATTTAAACTTCTCTCTTATTTACTTCAACTCAACTCACAATTTTTAATTCTGTAGCTTTCTGTGAACTTCTAAATCTTTCCCTTAGTCGGATCTTTTCGGGCCTGATACTGCCTCTAGTGGCGTGGGGGTGATAACGCAACTAATATAATTACATTACTAAATCAGAATAGCACAAAGTCTTTATTGATTAATTTTTAATTTTCTTAAGGAAGTAGGGCTAATTAAATGACCTCAAAGTGGTTCCAGTTGAACCTGTGGTAAATTTTAAACACTTTGGGTCATTCTTGGACAGTCAGTTTTTAAAAATATAGTCAGTGTTTTCAGCAAAGTTGAGCTAAGTGTTCTACATTTTAAGAAAACTTAGTGATATTGGAGTTACCCAACCAGAGCTTGTGTACAAGACAATGTTTAGTGTTTTAACTTTTCATCTCCTCAGCTGGTTTGGTCTCAGAACAACAGATTTAACACTTTCAATGGGATGTAAAGTAGCAACCAAACCAAAAACAACTCTGTCTCAACTGTTTGCTGAAATATTCCTGCTGTCTTCCATGTTCTTTCAGCAGAGAGGATCCATCTTGTTTTTTGTCAGTTTGAGCCTCTGAGCTCATGAAGGTGTTACTGTGTTCACCAATAAATATATAGATCATCTATTAGAAATCATTCATTGACAGTGCAATAATTATTCTTAACCAAACTAAATGCTAACATTTACCTGTAGCATGCTAAGAGTTTTGCTCTATTCACAGGTTGTTAAGGTGATTCTATGAATATGATTTATCATTTTAGAGTCGAAGGAAAATTACCACGTTCATGGACTAAATAGTTTCATCTTATCTTTTTCTATATATAAGAATCTACCAACAGAAAGTCTCTCAGAATAATATACATGACACTGTAAAAACAGAAATGTGAATTGTTGTTTCTGTTTAACAACCTGATTTATTATTCTTTTGTGAATCTAATTCATTTGTTCGTTATTGACTTTTGTTCTTACATATACATTGTAATTGGTATTTTTATTATAGTTGATAATATTGGTTTTTAATGTCTCTGTATTTCTCTTATCCTTCGTATAATTGATTAATTAAAATTAATTGATTTAATTAGCTCTACATCCTTAAGAAAATGAAAAAATACAGTGTTTTATTTGAGAATTTATCTTTTAGAACACTTAATAGTAAAAGATGTAACCTTTTTTATTACCATCATATACAACAAACATATCGGCATCAGATGTCAAATCCTGAACAACCTGAAGAAAATCTGCTTCTTTACAGACAGAAAAGACAAAAGAACAGAACAAAAACACACATTAGAGGTTTTCCATCAGATTCCAACAGTTTATCATATTTTCCAGTTCTGCTTCTTGTTCTGTGTCCATGAACTGTAGAGATGAGAACAGGAAGCAGTTCCTTGAGAAAAGATGGTTTGGCTTTCAGAAAACCACGTTAGTGAATGAAAAACTTGCCCATAATAATTATTACATTTAGTAGCATTTCAAATTTATTTTCTTCTCTCTGGATCCCATAAATAATCTTTCTTTGAAAATTCAGGTAAGTTTGTATTTTTAGGGAAAAGCCAGTAGTTGAACATCATAACAGAAAGTTTTGGAATAAAAACATTCATAGAAAAGATGTTCAGTCGACTCAACATCATAAAATAAACAAGTTTTATCAAAGTCTGAGGATTCCTTAGAGGGAAAAACACCTGAACGGTTTTCAAATGGATTTTCTGGGTTTTGGAGGAACAGGAAGATTTAAATAGTTTGTTCTAATTTTAACTTTTTGAACCTTTTAAAAGAAATGTGATATAAAATTTGAATTTGATATGAATTGAAACAAAGTCATCTAGTAAAACGTTCCCTAATTTTTGAGTTATTTAGTTAATTATCGGTGATATTGGGTCATTAATCAGAAGTCCAGGTGGATCAGAGGTTCTGTAATCAGGGCTCTCATAAAAACATTTAACTGTGATTAAAATATTTGGGAAAAGCTCTAATAATTTGTTGAAAGTCACTTTTATTAACTTGCAGATTATATTTAACATTGAATCTCTCCATTATTTAATAAATGCATCACAGATTAAATACTTTGTTCCAATTATGTGTAAAGATTGATTTATTATTATTTTTATGTAACAGCAGTTCCTTATTGTGTGTTTATACAGTTTTTTAACATCAACGTCTCATCTAATGACAAAATTATCTCAGATATCAAAATATTTTCCTTGGAATATGGAACCATAACTCATTTCAAATTTACTGATGGAACTCGACTTATTGTCGTGTTTTATTGATTCTATGTTGCGTTGTGTTTCTGTGTTTATGATGTGAAGCAATTTGAAATGCCTTGATGCTGAAACGTCCTATACTAATAAAATTTGATTGATTGATTGATTGATTGATTGATTGATTGAACTGCCTTGTCGGTGTTTTGGTTGTTGGCAGTGAAGTCTCCATAGCAAACTGTGGTCAGCGACTGGAGAACTCGTCTTGGAGGCTACCGCTAGCTTGGATACAGTTTCAGCTTTTTCTCGTTTCATATCTTTTGTTGTTTGAAAGTTGGTAAAGAAAAATAATTTGATCTTATCGATCAAATCGGGATTAGAGTTTAAAGGAAGCTGCCTGTCCAGTTCGTCATCTTCTCACTAAAGAACAAATTTAGAAGTTCACAGAACTTCCACCTTGTAGCCTTTTTCTACAGAATCTGTTAAAAACTGTGAGCTGCACTGAAGTAAATAAAACAGAGAAGTTTAAATACATGCTGAGAGTGAAAATCCTTCCAAAAGGTGAAGATATATAGTAAGATGACAGGAAATAGCGCCCCCTTCACTTCCGGAGTGCAATGGTCCCGCCCCTTCCTGTTTGCTGTAGTGAGGTCCTTCTCCAGATTTTAGTGGTTTTAGGATTGACCAGAGTTTGCTTCTTTGGTTTTGTATTTGTGTTTTGATAGTTTGTGATGTAATTTACATATTTATAAATAAACATATAGAAAACTGAATGGAGGGAAGACATATCAGTCAGTGTAAGATGAGTAAATACTGAATTGTGTTTGGTTTGGTTCAGTCCTTCTGCTTTAGTTTATGTCAGAGTCTCTGACTTTGCTCTTCATCACATCATCAAACCCTGACGGCGCCGTCAGGCTGCAGCCGTCCCAACGCAGATGTGTTTCTGACTTTCCAACGTCCAGAGCGTCTCCTCTTCCTGTTTGGTTTCCTTCCTCCGGCTCTCGGTGGCTCAGTGGCAGAGCAGGCTCAGCCGTCCTGACTGATTTGTGGTTCTGATCCGTTTACCGGCTGTCTCCCCCTTTTCTGGCCGCCTCCCACTACATGTTAGGACATTTCTGCAAGAGACTTTGTTTCTTAATTTGGCCTCTCTGGGTGTAGGGGGCTGCTGAACTACAGGTTCCCATGACAACTAAGGCAAGAAGTAAAAGCCACAAACACTTTGAATGTTGTGAAAAATCCGACTGCAGACGATGTTTGAAGGAGAATAGAATAAGGAGCTGGTTCTGTTGCAGAGTTATCCACTCTGAGCTCCTTGTTCTGCTTGGAGCTTTAGAAACCGGTTCTGCCCAGGTTCTAAACCCAAGATACAAATCGCTCTGATTGGCTCTCAGCTTTAATCTCCTCCATTTCTGGTCACCTGCTGTTTAATATTCCAACATGTGAAGTTGAAGTCCGACAGTTTTTTCTGCAGTACTTTACAGATAAGGAGCCATTTTAATTGGCCTCCTGTTACTGATGAGTGTGTGGCAGAACCTGAGTGACCCAGATAGCATCCAGTCATTTCTGGAGAAACGGGAAAAACAATGAGTCACATCCACTAGAGATTCACAAGCTGTGCAGCTAGCTGCATTTAAATTTAGCAAACAGACTGAGGTAACAAGTGTGTGTGTGTGTGTGTGTTTGTGTGTGTGTGCGTGTGCGTGTGTGTGTGTGGTGATCTGTGATCAGTTGCCACATCTATGAGACAGAGATGTTCAAAGGAGGAATATTTATCATCAGGATTCAGCTTCATAGGAGAATCTCAGAGTGAAACTGGAGGCGACAGAAAATGAACAGGGTGAAATGAACTGGACCGACTGGACCTACTGGACCGACCGACCTACTAGACCTACTGGGCCTACTGGACCAAGTGGACCTACTAGACCTACTGGACCTACTGGACCTACTGACCTACTAGACCTACTGGGCCGCCTGGACCAAGTGGACCTACTAGACCTACTGGACCAAGTGGACCTACTAGACCTACTGGACCTACTGGACCTACTGACCTACTAGACCTACTGGGCCGCCTGGACCAAGTGGACCTACTAGACCTACTGGACCAAGTGGACCTACTAGACCTACTAGACCTACTGGACCGACTGACCTACTAGACCTACTGGGCCGCCTGGACCAAGTGGACCTACTGGGCCTACTGGACCAAGTGGACCTACTAGACCTACTGGACCTACTGACCTACTAGACCTACTGGGCCGCCTGGACCAAGTGGACCTACTGGGCCTACTGGACCTACTGGACCGACTGGACCTACTGGACTGACTGACCTACTAGACCTACTGGACCGACTGACCTACTAGACCTACTGGGCCGCCTGGACCAAGTGGACCTACTAGACCTACTGGGCCGCCTGGACCAAGTGGACCTACTGGGCCTACTGGACCTACTGGACCGACTGGACCTACTGGACCGACTGACCTACTAGACCTACTGGACCGCCTGGACCAAGTGGACCTACTAGACCTACTGGGCCTACTGGACCTACTGGACCGACTGACCTACTAGACCTACTGGACCGCCTGGACCGACTGGACCTACTGGACCTACTGGACCGACTGACCTACTAGACCTACTGGGCCGCCTGGACCAAGTGGACCTACTAGACCTACTGGACCTACTGGACCGACTGGACCTACTGGACCTACTGGACCGACTGACCTACTAGACCTACTGGGCCGCCTGGACCAAGTGGACCTACTGGGCCTACTGGGCCTACTGGACCTACTGGGCCGACTGGACCTACGGACCGACTGGACCTACTGGGCCTACTAACCTACTAGATCTACTGGACCGACTGGACCTACTGGACCAAGTGGACCTACTAGACCTACTGGGCCGTCTGGACCTACTGGACCTACTGACCTACTAGACCTACTGGGCCGCCTGGACCAAGTAGACCTACTGGGCCTACTGGACCTACTGGACCGACTGGACCTACTGGGCCTACTAACCTACTGGACCTACTGGACCGACTGGACCTACTGGACCTACTGGGCCGCCTGGACCAAGTAGACCTACTGGGCCTACTGGACCTACTGGACCGACTGGACCTACTGGACCTACTGACCTACTGGACCTACTGACCTACTGGACCGACTGGACCTACTGACCTACTGGACCTACTGGACCTACTGAACCGACTGGTCATAAACATCTGAGCCTTTTGGTCCAACTGCAGCTCCTCCTGTTTTTGTTCCAGGTTGGCAGAAACTTCTGTTGATCTTATTTAGTTTTAGCGCCCTGCTCATCTGGAAGCCTCTGCTCAGCCCGTTTCAGTCCAGGGCAACATGGTAAAGGGGTGCTAAATGCAAAGGCAACCAACCGTTTATAGAGCCTTGGGTAATCCATAACCTGCTTTAACTTAAGAGTTTCTATCATCTGCTTCTCTGGAGGTTTTTTCATCTTAATATTTACACCCTGAACCCAGCAGACATTCTGCTTGCTGTGCTTTTATTGCCTTTTTCACCTTTTTCCTTGTTTTCTTTGGAACAATCTACTTGTATGCTGATGTATTTCAAAGACGCCTCATGATTCATTTGAACAGATTTGAACTCTTTGGGTCTTGGATTTGATTCTGCAGTTTTCTGCAAATGTGTTCGTTATTAGAGAGAGAAATAACAGAATAAATTCCCCTCCATGTTCATATGAGGGAACCAGGAATAGCAGCCAATTGTCTGTTATGCATGAGGCTTTTATAAATGAGGCATTGTGCGGAGCTGTCACATCTGGAGCAACACTCCTCAGAGCGGAGCCAAATGCAGAGCGCGCTGGAAGCCAAGGTGCTCATTAAATATGTCATTGCAACACCCTCTACCAGAGCTTCATGTGATACTGAGCTGCACAGAAACAAAAAAGCTTTCATGTCTCATTTTACTGCAGAATGTATGAAAGTGGAAACAGGTGAGTAGCAACACGACAAATCCGATTTTACCAAAGTTTGATCCTTTTTCTGACTTGTTTTCTCGGATGAAACCGGCGGCAGCTCCGGTGTTTTCAGGGTTAGGTTAACGGAGTCTCTGTTTCTCCAGAGGGCCCTAGTTTTCCCTGATTGCCTTCCCTGTGTATTTAAACCCACTTGTGTCTTTTGTTCCCTGTCGGATCCTTGTCTTGTGATGTCATCAGTCGGGTTTCATCACAGTTGCTACCAGAGTCTGAGCTCCTTGCCTTTGCTCAATTTGCTGCCTGGATTCCTGTTGACCTTTGACTTCTTCATGAAAGCATCATTTTTCACCACCTGCTTCTGTCGCATCCCATCCTCACCAGAAACAAACTGGTTTCTGGATCCGGTTTCTCACTGTGGGTCAAAGCAGATTCATGACCACGTTTTGCTTTTCACTTGATGAGACTCCGCCCCCAGGTTCAGTCTGCAGGTTGGGTCAGTTTGTCGGAGCGGCTGAATATTGTTGGGATGTGAGAGGAACCAGCACGAAAACAGATTTCACATATGAAAAATCTGCAGCTCTGTGAAATCCAGCATTTGATCATTTGTCAAAAACATGAGAAATATGTAAAACCAGAAGTGACCATCTGCATTTTCAACATGCTTCATGAAAGACTTTGGAACATTTTCATGGTTAAAAAAGTGAAATATTTCCCATGTAAATACAAAGGATCACATGTGAACAAATGTGTGAAACCCATCTAAGTTGCACTGAGAGGCAGAGGAGGGAATTGAACCAGCAACCTGCGTGTTGAAAGCTTTGAGGCAAAGCTGCTGAACTCTGCAGTGGGACGACATGTCAGTTTAAGTTTTAATGAAAATAAATTGACATTTATTCAAACTATTTTTAAAGGCATTTTTTGTGAAGACGTTCTGCAGCCTGGAGCTGATCTGAAAATAAAGTACAGCTTTTTATTTCCCTAAAAAGCTTCATTTTAAAAGTTTACTGCAGACGTCTTTGTCATGATGGAGGAGCCAAATGCAGAGCCGACTGAGGCAGCAGGTAAGATGATGAGAATTTATAAAAACTAAGCAAACAAAAATGAGAAACACGGAGGCTCCAGGAAGTCTGCAGGGATCCAGAGACGATTCCCAACCTGGTCCCGTCTTGTTGAATGTCTTATCGCTTCGTAAGACTCGTCCTCTTCGTTCTCAGGTTACGGAGCGCTATAGTTGAACCCCAATTCAGGGTTCTGAGATCCATTGGTACCAAGAAGGAGGTACTGATGGATCAACATGCGATGCAGAGGGAACCTGACCAAACCTCCATATATGAGGAGTAGGAGTGAGAATGTGTTGGGTTATAATGGCGATGGAGAGAGGAGTTTAGCCACTGGGAGAATACACCCTGCAGCAATAGATCAGACTGATTGGCTAACGGGCTGCAGGTGTGAGGGGCGAGAGAGGAAGAGAGAGAGGGTGGCACGATAAGTGAGGAGGAGTTTAGAAACTGGGACGATAAATCCAAATGAGACTAAAGTTAAGTCAATCCAGGTCGGTTTTTAAATCCACTTTAACGTAAATCCAACAGATAAAAACTAACAAATATGGTGACACAAAGGTGTGATAATATTGTTTTGTTTCACTGATAACATGGATTTACTTTTGACTGAACTAATAGGCATGAAAGTATTGAATATATTAAATTGAGATGCAATACCGAGGTCTACCACAGGGTGGCAGTGAGATGAGGTTCCTGTTTTAGAATAAGTTATAAAATGTTTTTGTTGAAACTGTTATGACAGAATATTCATCTGTAAAAGATTAATCTGATCTTCTCTCCTCTTGCTGCATCTGCAGAAACAGGAGAAGGGTCTTAGTGCTGTCAATCATCCTCATGTACATGCTGCACAGACCCTTAAAGCCACTAAAGAGAAACTAAAGCCTGGATGAGTTTCTGTGATCTGAGACTTTAGTCCTCTGGTCTTGGAAATGTTCTGCAGCTGCTAGAAGGCCCACTTTGGAACCGGCTTTATGTGCCTCTGGAGGGCCAGGGCAGAGGTCAGAGGTCAGCCTGATCTCTAGTCTCCAGCTGAAACAACTGAATCTGTTCTGACTCTAGATCTAGAGCTGTCAGAGATGCAGTGTCATGAGTTGTGGGTTGTTAATGGTGAGGACAAACCACACCATCTGGTTCTCCAGAACCTGGACCTGGGTTCTGGAGGAGAAGATGGAAGTTTTAATGGTGACAATGAAGAGTCCAGAGAGTCCAGACAGCACAGGTGGACATTAAGGCAAGGAACTCAAACACTGATAGCAACTGGAACAGAAATAGCAAACGAGCACAGAGTCACGCCGATGATCCGACAGGGAGCAGCAGACACAGGTGGGATGGGATGGACAGGAAGAAAATCAGGGAAAAGAGGGAAACGAGGGGCAGCTGTAAGCAATCAAGGTTCAGACGTGACAACACAGGAACCAACTAACACAGAGAAAACCAAATCCTCACATGCACTGAGTTTATAGCAGGTGTATGAATGATCTAGTCGTCCGGCCCTGCTCCAGAGCCACGTCACCACGTTATTAACTCTGACGCTCTGAGGTTCAGTCCTGGTTCTGCACCACTGCCCACATTCAGGCTCTCCTGTCTCTTAATTAACCAACGAGTTCTTCATCACCAGCAGCCCATCCTGAAGTCTGCAGAACGTGTTGGGAAGAGTCCAGTCCAGCTCCGGTTCCGCCCTGAGACGGATCAGACGACCAGAGAGCAGGGCTGGAGGAGGCAGAAGTAAAACTAGTGAAACTTTTCCTGAAGGACGCCGTCAAAGACAAATTAGCCTCCAGAGGAAGGTCAGGGAACGCCTCTTCCCATTACTGCCTTAATTGATTCTTTGACTGTGCCCGACTTAACTAAGACACATTCGCCCGTCATGCGTAGCCGAGTTGTCACTTAGCCAATCAGACTGCGAGTGGCGCTGTTCCAGTCTGCTTGGCTGTTTGAAATGATGCCGAGCCAAGAACGCTGTCAGATGGGTTCTAATCCTCCATGCATTGACTTTAAATAAACCTGTTTGAGGTTTTATTTTTAATGTCAGAAAGCAGCACTGAATGTTTTCTGAAACGTAGCAAAGCAAACCTCAGGTTGGCAAACTGAGAATATTTGATTCTTATCTCATTTAGGGATTTTTTGTAAAATATCTACTAGCTCACAGATATTAAACAATCTAAACAGGATCTGTTTTTGGTTTGTTTATGCATTTGAACATGAATTGCAGTTCATATGTGTGAAAAATAAAGAATAGAATATTTTATACATATTGAAAAACATTTAATCACTAGAGGGGGGGGACGCTGGGTTGCCATGACGACCTGAAGAAGCTACAAGCTGCAGCAGCTGGGATAGAAATGTCCTTCATTGTCCTTCAGTGGGGAAATAATGTCAGGATGAGGTTTGACTTGAAACATCAGTAGAGGAAGGATCTACTGTAACGCTCTTCAGTGCACAGAGGATGCAGTACTCTGATTCATGCACAGAGGAGCAGACATTCAGCAGCAATGCCACTTTAGCCGAGTCACTGACTTAACAAATGAACATTTCTGGAAAAAAATATATATTTTACAGAAAGTCTTATCTAAAGGGCATGTTGATGTTACATTTAAAACAAAGTTTAAAACATTTTGACAGCAAATGGTAACAAAAATGAATTTTTTACTGGGAACCTGGGATTGTCCAAGTATTCAGATGTTATCCAGGGAAGTGAATCATTCCACGACTGAAACGGAACAGAAGATGTTCTGAAGGAAAGCAACAGGAAGCTGCGTTGATCTGCAAACGTTTCACTAAGAGTTGGACATGAATCAATGAAATACTGAGATCATTGAGTTAGAAATGTGCATGTTCACATTTTCACAGCTGAAAATAGGTCTGAGACAAAGGTTCAGTGACAACAGAAACATTTCTATGAAAGGAAAATGAAAGTTTTGTCAGCCAAGCTGAGGCCCGAGTCACTGCAGCATTACGGATCGATGGGTGAAACGGTCTGTGTGCTTTAGCTCCACCGCTGCGTTCTGTTGATTTGACAAGGTTAGAATGAAGAGAAAAGCTCTTCAGTAACAAACCATTTAACATGTCGCTCCAGCTGAACCTTTGATCCCGGCTCTTAGCAGCAATAATCCGCTTCGCCTTTTGCCACCATGTTGAAGGAAAAGCTTTTGGCTTCAGGTGAGACTGCTGATGCAACGGCTTTGGTCTTTGGGTGTGTGTGCGCGTGTTTGTTTCTAATACTTTGTGGGTACCATCTTCCTGACATATACTACTTTGTGGGGACCCACTGCTCCTTGTGGGGACCGAAGCCTGGGCCCCATAAGGGGAACCGCTATTTTTGGGTCAGGGGTCAGATTTAGGATTAAGGTGTGAATTGAGTTTTGGTTGGTTAGGGTTAGGTATGTAGCTACAAAACAAATGTGTGTGTGTGTGTGTGTGTGTGTGTGTGTGTGTGTGTGTGTGTGTGTAATAAAACAAATATTCATTTTCTCACAGAGGAAGTTGAAGCTTTCATTGTATTTTTATGGGGTTTATTGGTCCATATTTAAAGATGATATGATTTTACAGGTGATTTATCTGTTCGTGTGGCTCGTCCATCTGCTGGTGGAAATTCAGCTTCTCGTGAGGATCTTTAACCTTCTGTGGTGTTTGGACCGCCGACCTCGTTTGGTTTTTAAGTGCATAAAAATTCCAGCTCTGCGTGGTCGTTTCTGTCGGAGCAGGTAGTGCAGAGAGACGGGGGAAACTCCAGGCGGTCCGTCCCGTCTTCATGTCTCTGGGAGATGTTTAGAGCTGGGACGTTGTTATAGAAACCATCCTTGCATTAACCAAACCAGAACCTCCCCCACCTGTCGCTGTCTTTATCCACGATTCATAGAAACACCAGACTAGTCAGTTAAAGGGTTCATGACTAAAGCACATCACTCATCTTAGGTTTCTATTGGTGAGAAACGGGAAACTCTGAATAATCCTCCTTCCACGTTACAGTGAAGCTCTACTTTGTGTATTTGAAATGAAAGAGGTTTGAGGTTGGATTAGCAAAATATGTTGGGGACGGGGTTTTGGGGGGTCTCTCTCTTTTGTCTGCTACTTCCTTCTTCATCCACTAGATGGTGCCAGGAAGCCGCTCCTACCTGGAGGGCGTGCCGGCTGTCTGGATTCAGCACACCTGTGATCAATCTACCTCGTCATCTAGGAGTGTATGAGGAGCGGTCTGAGTATTTGTTTGCCATGGTGTCTCTCTGAGTCTAGTCTCTGAGTTTTCTATGATTATCTCTAGGAACATTTACCTGTTGCTCTCCTCTCAGGTGTTTTCCTCATAGTGATGTGCAGATGAAGCCTCATGAAGCTATGAAGCTTTCCAGGCCTTTGCTTTGGCCAAAGATTCATTCATGTGCTGCTGAAACTGTAACAGCCTCAGTTAGATCACACTTCAAAAAGTTAGTAAATGCAACATTGTTTCAAAGTTTTCACCAAACCCATTTTTAGTAACAGGAGAGTCAATTAAATCATATTTAATTCTGATATGTGTCAGCTATTAACATGATTTGTAGCCAATCTAATCCTGGTACATGCAATCGGCCCTCAGGGACCCACCTTGGGGACCCACCTTGGGGACCCACCTTGGGGACCCACCTTGGGTTTAGAGTCTTGGAAGAGCTGTGCTTGTTGGGGAATTCGCTTTTTCTTGGATCTCTAATTGACTTAAATCTGTTTCTGCTGTGCAAAACTGATCAGACAACAAAAAATAGTGACAATTTCCAGAAGGTGAGAAACTGGGAGGTGGAGGGTTTATTATTATTATTTAAGAAGAATTTTATAGTGAGCGATCACCTCAAAGTATTCCCAGATGTAATAATAATTTTCTTCTTGTTGGCTCCATTTCAGACAGTAAATATTATTTGTGTTACACATTTCAGCAACAATTTAGTTCAAAGAGATTTACATCACAAAGCACAAAAGTATAAAGTCATAAAAAACAGCATTATCAACAATTGGGAAAACCAGTAGGAAACATTACATTCTGGTGAGTGCCTTCATCAATATACATCAAATATGTTGGTCAATGTTCCTTTTATTTTGGCCACTGCTGAAGACAAATATTCTCCTCTGATGCACCACCAAATTACCTGCAACAATCCATGAAGCAGCACGGCTCATTGCGCTTTTATTTTGAAAACCAACACACAAAATGAAGCAGTCCCATGTCCCAGGTGATGCGAGGCGTCATTTACTGTCAGTCACGTGGTTTTCATCTGACAGAAGCCTGGCTCCACGTGTCCCACCTCTATTTCCTCGTGGCGCCGTGGATCTTACCCACTGGTTGCCCGAATCCATCTCCTGCTGCACAGTGGCTGGCCGTCGGACCACTCCTCACTTACCAGTCCGCCCTCCACTGCAAGCTTCATCCATCCACCTCCAAAGATCACCTCATCGATACCAAAATCTGGGACCTGGATCATCTCCAAAGCTCCCTGCAAAGAGACCAAAACCCACAAGAACCACAATAGTTCTGCCCCTGGCAGAAACTCATCTTCCCACCAAGTAAGATCACTTAATTTCCCAGAATCCAACCTGTCCTGTTTACCGTCAACTTAGCTGTTCTCTCCAACTCCCTGGATTCCCACACACATCTCACATTTTGTTTTTCTATCCGTCCATTCATTTTCTTCCACTTTATCCGGTGTCGGGTTGCAGAGGTAGCAGCTTCAGAAGGGAAGTACAGACTTTGCAAAAAGCAGAGATTTGATCCTAAGGCCACCAAAACGGATCCCCTCAACACCTTGGCTGGTCCAGAGATTCTGTCCATAAAAGTAATGAACAGAATCAGTGACAAAGGGCAGCCCTGGCGGAGTCCAACTCTCACCGGAAACGAGCCCGACTTACTGCCGGCAATGTGGACCAGACTCTGACACCGGTCCTACAGGGACCTGACAGCCCGTATCAAGGAGCCCGGTACCCCATACTCCTGGAGAACCCCCCACAGGGCTCCCCGAGGGACACGGTCGAACGCCTTCTCCAAGTCCACAAAACACATGTAGACTGGTTGGGCGAACTCCCAGAACCCTCCAGGACCTGCTGAGGGTGTAGAGCTGGTCCAGTGTTCCAGAACCAGAACCAGAACCACACTGCTCTTCCTGAATCCTAGGTTCAACTATCTGAAAGACCCTCCTCTCCAGAACCCCCGAATAGACCTTGCCAGGGAGGCTTAAGAGTGTGACCCCCCTGTAATTGGAGCACACCCTCCGGTCCCCCTTTTTGAACAGGGGGACCACCACCCCGGTCTGCCAATCCAGGGGAACTGCCCCCGATGTCCATGTGATATTGAAGAGTCACGTTAGCCAACACAACCCTACAACATCCAGAGCCTTGAGGAACTCCAGGTGGATCTCATCCCCCCCGGGGCCCTGCCACCGAGGAGCTTTTTGACCACCTCGGCGACCTCGACCCCAGAGATTGGAGAGCCCAACCCAGAGTCCCCAGGCTCAGCTTCCACAATAGAAGGCATGTCGGTGGGATTGAGGAGGTCTTCGAAGTATTCTGCCCACCAGCCCACAACATCCCGAGTTGAGGTCAGCAGCACACCATCCCCACTGTAGACAGTGTTGGTGCTGCACTGCTTCCCCCTCCTGAGACGCCGGATGGTGGACCAGAATCGCCTCAAAGTCATATGGAAATCTTTCTCCATGGCTTCTCCAAACTCCTCCCATGCCTGAGTTTTTGCCTCAGCAACCACCCGAGCCGCTTCGCCCGCCGAACATGCTGTCACCAAAGGTGAGGGATGCTGTCAGAAGGGTGGGTAATCTGAACTGTTGTTCAGCCCATAAGCACAAACAACAGTCAGGACCCGTCCCCCCTCCTGAAGGCGGAGGGAGGCTACCCTCTAGTTCATGGGGGTAAACCCAATGTACAGGGGATGGGGAGATGGGGAGCAATGGACATACTTCCACTCTGGAGTATTCCCACTCCTGCCTGGCGCCTCTCACCATGGGCAACTCCAGCGTGGAAGTATGTCCAGCCCGAGGAGATTAGATATTTTCTAATTGACTGAAATTGCCATGTGTCACTTCTTGTTTTTTAGTTGATTAAATTTGTGAAGTGCTCTGGCGTCAGAGCATCACTCCTCTGGCTGTGTTTGGGTCGGCGCTGTCTCTGTAGGTTCATGTTTCTGCACACAGGTTGTCCAAACTCACAGGGAGGAGAATCTCAGCAGCATGTGGGGAATGTGTGTTCTCCAGTCTGGATGGTTCTACAGCTCGTTGTCACTCAAACAGCTGCAGCAAGCCAACCTCCCGTTAAGCCTCTCATCTCTCTCATCCCTCCATCCTTCTCTTCTCTCTTTCCTCCCTCTTTCTTTGCCTGTCAGATGAGCAGCAGTCGCCGCCCCCGCGCCGTCGCTTCACATTGCCTCATAAAGCGGAGCTGCAGACTGGGCCTGATTACAGTGAGGAGAGGAAGAGGAGCGTAAATACGGCCAACAGGCCATAATTACAGAGACAATATGACAGCAAACACAAACCACACCGCATGATCCATGCTTCCTCCTGGCGACAGATTAGATCGCTCTAGCTGCTTTTATCTTCACTGATCCAGTCTCTGCTGAGCAGAACCTCAGAAAATCCCTGTCCACAGGTCCAGCTTCAGCTATTTTCATTTCTTTCTCATCATTTGACTCAATTCAACTTTATAGCGCATGAAGGTGAGGATGTTTTGTTTGAACTAGGACACTTGTCTTTGTCTGTTTTCTGGCAGCAGCTCTTTGTTGCTCTTTCCTGCTGTCTGGGCTGAAGGTGTGAAATGAGAGTCAGCTGCTGAAGCTTTGGACCAATTGTCTCCATAGCAAACAGAGAGGGAAGGGAACGGTTCCCTGAGGAGCTCCAGCCTGACTCTCAGCGCTTCACAATCAAGGCAGTGTCATTTCTCTTTCCTTTCTTTTTTCCTGCTCTCCTGAATCTTAAAGCTGTTGTCCTGTTTGTCTTTGATTCTTCCAGATAAATTCCTCTCACGTTGTTTTTGCTTTATTTTAAGTGCTGCTGTTTCCTTTCGTCAAGTTTATTCAATAAAGAGATTTCCCAGCAGACTAATGTTGAAGTTTGCTTTTCCTGATGGGAACGAAAAACAATATTCACTTTCTGGTTTCACTCTTGTTAGTGTTGGAGTCCAAACCAGCTACATTGATCCAGAACCAGAACCACCAACCCTAAATGTTCCTCCGTTCTCGATTCGACTCCAGCAGGTTGTTCTCCTTCAAGCTGGATTTGTCCTTTGGCTGAAATTGTTGCTAAATATTGAAAACAGGTCAGAGACCAGAGGAGAGTCCAGGCTGATGGTGCTGATTCCTGATTTCTGCTGCAGGAAGTTTCCATAGATCAACCTCAGTCAGAACTGCACCAGTAGGACTCCAGTCAACCTGATGGGAGGAAACTGGGTCCTTGGTTGAAGCTCCAGAGTTCATGGAAACTGAAGGAAAAAACTCTGGCTGTGCCTCCATACGCTGAAACCTGATCTAATTATAACCCAAATCTAGGGAAAGTTTTGGATGAATGCTGATTAACCGACAGGATGATGTTCTGTCAGCGCAGCCTGAAGCGCGGCGGCTCTCCTTAGAGGAACCTTATTATCCTGCAGATTGATTAGACGTTGAAGGAAGCAGGTCTTTGGTCATTCAGAGACACTCATCCACTGCTTAATGAATAGTGACAGCATTTATTCAACCAATTACTCAGCTGCTTTTCTCTTTCAAACACTTGCAAATTACTTTGTTTTTTAAAATGCATTTTTCCTCAACACTTTTAGCTCTAAGTCACTTTCAGAGTTTTTCCTCCTTCAGGGCCTCATTTATTATTTTCACAGTTTTGCAGGCCTCTGACCTTCAGCACTGCTGACAAAAACCATTTGACATTAACAGTGGAAAGATCTCACATTTCCAGCTTCAGCGTCTCACCATGTGACTCTGCCTGGTGAGAGCGCCCCCTGCTGCTGCACCGCTTCTCAGATCTCATCTGCTGCGCTGTCAGTCAGCCCCCGGCTGCAGCGGCGCCTTGACTCATGGAAAGTCCTCCAGGTTTGGTGGGGGAGGCCAGAGACTGGTGACCTTCAGATAAAGACCAGGATCGCTGCGGCTCAGAGCTTTTAGTTTGATTTGAGCTGATGGTACCAGAGTCTTTGGACACGGTCCAGAACCTGCCGTCTAAGACGTGTTGTTGCTCTGTTGCATTTCTCTGAGCAGAATTAAGATTCTAACAACTTTAACTTTGCATTGGTTAGCTATTGCTAACCAATGCAGCAATAGCATGATGCTAACTGAAGCAGCATTAGCATAATGCTAATCAATGCAGCATTAGCATTATGCTAACTAAAGCAGCATTAGCAAGCTATAACATGGAAGTTAAACTAATAAAATGTGCTGAGCAACAAAGGGTGTATGTATTGATGTGTGTGTGTGTGTGTGTGTGTGTGCGTGTGTGTGTGTGTGTGTGATGTAATGTTTTAGGTAACATTACATCACACAAGACATAAACAAGGAAAGGAGATTTTGTTGTAAAACGTTTTGAAAGTTTCCAAGCAGCAGATTGTGAGACAGAGTTAAAATATGCAAACTCACAATCAGTGCAGAAACAGAGAGCTTCAGATTAATTTGGTCTATAATTCAAGCTTTAATTAGTAATTCACCTTGGTAATTATAGTGTGTTTATTTGAATGCCTTTTGGATAATTTACAGATTGTGATGATGGAGCCAGATTGCAGCGTTGCATGCTGCGATGCGACCTCCTTCTTCCTGCTAACCTGCAGCTCTGAGCTGCTGCTTCCTCCTGACTCCAGTCTGCCAGTTTCTACTGGCTGTTCAGGCTGAACTGGAACCAAACCGCCCCAGTTTCTGCTGACTCTATCAGACCAAACAGCTAATGTATACATTTATTTCCCTTTGATACTAATACATTTTTTCTGTCTTATCAGCAACAATAGAATTTAACTTTATTGTTATTGCACATGTCACAAGTACAAAGCAACAAAATGCAGTTTTTTAGAAACTTCGACCATCTATACAGTATGTGCAGTAGTGAGTAATAACTAAGTAATAGATGGTTTATCAGTCAGTGTGTTGTTGTGTAGGAGATTACAGCCATCATAGTTCTGCAGTGACGGCTGTGGGGAGGAAACTGTTCTGGTACCTGGTGGTCCCAGTCCATAGGCTCCTGTAGCGCCTCCCAGAGGCCAGTAGGGGGAGGAGTCTGATGACTTTTCAGACATCACTTCCTGCAGATGTTCTCTGTGGCAGGAAGTGATGCTCTGATGATGCGCTGGCAGCTTTCACCTCCCAGCTCCCCTTCTAGACTGCGGTGCCGTTGGTCAGGATGCTCTCAGTGGTGCAGCGGTAAAAGTTCACCAGGATTCTGAGGACAGTTGGTTCTCAGAAAGAAGAGGCGCCAGCTTGGAGCAGACGGTTTGGACACCCAGGAACTGGAAGCTAATCACACGCCCCTCCACTGTCCCTTTGATATGAATGGGTGAATGTGGGTCAGCGGTCCTCCTGAAGTCCACCATGAGCTCCTTGGTCTTTTCAGCATTGAGCAGCAGGTTGTTGGTGTGGCGCCACTCAGCCAGACCATCCAACTCCTCCCTGTAGTCTCATTGTTGTTTCTGATGAGGCCAATCACTGTGGTGTCTTCTGTAAACTCGAGGATTGAAACCGTAGACTGGTTTGCAGTCATGGGTGAGAAGAGGAAAGGACTCGTCACACAGCCCTGTGGTGCGCCGGTGTTTATGGTGATGGCAGATGAGCAGCGGTCATCCAGTCGGACTTGTCGGGGTCGACTGGTCAGGAAGTCCAGTCATCTTTGCCCTGTTAAAGGTGGAGGGTCTTTGGGAATAAATGTTCAGTTTCATCTCTGTTCAGGGTGTGAAGGCGTGCTGAGTTTGGGGTTGTGGAGCTCCTCTGTTGGAGGTTGTTGCTGCTCCGTTCCTCCTCCAGTAGAGAAGCAACAGTCATAAAGTCCAAATGTTTCTGCTTTACCTGAACTCAGAATCTCAGCAGGGCTCAAAGTCTCATGGCAGGAGATATGCAGCCTCTTCATGCAGAGTGTGTCTGAGTCCCGCAGCTCTCTGGAGAAAGCCTGAAAGAGCCTCTGCCTGTGGACCCAGTTCTGTTAGCGTCCAGCTCCTGTTTGCTCTCTGCTCACATAAAGAGCAAAGGAACCTGAACGCTGCAGAGCGTTCATCCACAGCAGCAAGTTGTGACCTTTATTGCCGACTCTCCTCTCAGAGTTCGGGTTCTGGCTCTTTAAACCGACTAATGATCCATGGAGGAGCTCTGGGGCTCAGCCTCTGTAATTATGCTCTCTCTCTCCCTCCCTCTCTTTCTCACTATCATTCTTCCTCAGCCTTTATTTCTGTCTCACACACACACACACACACACACACACACGCAAACACACGCACACACACACACACACACACCTTCAGTATCTCCTTGAGCTCCCCCTCCGATCCGCCATTAACCTGAATTCCTCTGTTTCTACAGTTTTTCTCTCCGCCTCAGTTTCCTCCTCATCCCTCGTTCTCCTGCTTCATGTGCAGCTCTGCTCTCTGGTGTCAATCCTCCACCTCTACTGGTGCTGAAGAGTGGAGCTGCTGAACTCTCAGCATGGGGCGGCCTCCTCAAAGTGCTCACCACAAGACACAAAGAGATCTGGACCATCAGATGTCTGATGCAGCTGATTATTAAGGGCTTTGTATGTGAGAATCTGAGATTATAACCTGGATTAACAGGGAAGCTAAAGCAGGAGAAATCTGATCCCTCTCATTTCCACCAGAACTCAGCTGAAGGCCTTTGACTGGGTTTTTCCTGATGGTGAAGAGTTGCAGCAGTCCAGCCTGGAGGAACAAAGGCCTGGATCAGTTTTCCAGCTTCACTGCTGGACAGGATGTTTCTAATTGTGGCAATATTCCAGAGATAACACTTGACATGTGTTTAATGTGGGATTTAAATGATCCTGGTCAAAACAACACCTGCATGTTAACTTTATTACTGCAGGATAATGGAATCCCTTCCAGATCAGGTGATGACCCAGCAGGTTCTGGTCCGCTGCAGAGCGTGAACCAGCCGAGCGATCAGACGCACCTGCAGCCATCGTCCCATCAGCCGGAGGTTTGAGAGCCAGATTCCAGTCCTGCAGTGGCTCTGAGCTCCAGACGTGTTTCCTAGAGCTTTTAGCTGCTTCCTGTCCACTTGTTAAAGTCGTAAAGGTTCCTCCTCACAAAACTTCCACGACCGGCAAAAATCTGCTCCTCTTCCTGACTGAAAGCTGTCCGCCCTCCAACACACTCAACGTCCTGCAGCGTCTCACTCCTGGAATTCATTCATTCATTAAACCAATTTTCATGTCCACATGCCTTCAGCTTCCCAGACAAGGATGCACATTTATTTTTCATTTCTTGTTTAACAAACTTTAATTTTTTCCATCTGAGTTCTGCATGGGGGCCAAACGTGAACCTGGACCAGAACCCGGTGGTACTGACCTGTAGGAGAGTGAAGGTGAATCGCTCATATGAACAAACTGAAATCTGTGGGACAGATGGGATGTAAAGTCCAGTGCTGTTCCCTCGACACCTCCACATTTAAGTCGTTCCAAGGAGATTCGGTCCACTGGATCAGAACCAGAGCGGATACAAGTCCATTAAGTAAGTTTCTGTTAGGACTTTGGGTTGGATTTTGTTTTGTGTTTTTCTGCTTATTCAATTATTCTCTAATTCACTTTAGTTTTACCTCCTGGTTTCAAAATTATTTTGGTCAATTTTTATTATTTTGGTCCCCCATAATGTTTCTAGTTATATTTATTTCAGGCGTTCTTTGTCTCAATCTCTTTCTGTAACGATGATAGATTATTTCTTTGTTTAGTCCTTCTAGTTGCTCTAGCTCTCTGTTCCTTAGTTTATATCTTTAGATCAGCCTTATTTCTTCGTTTCTTTCTTGTCTTTAGTATTAGAATTATCCTTTGCGTTTCCTCCTTCACCCTTTATTGTTCTCCTGTAGATCTTCCCTTGTGCCACCTGACTTCTGCTCCACCTAACCCTAACCTTAACCCTTCACACCTGCAGTCAGTCGCCTCATCAAGCCAGGCCCATTGTTTCCACTTTCTACCTATTTAAGCTCCTTGATTCTTTCCGTCTTGTTGGTTAACTGATGCTCCTCAGAATCTCCTCATTTCTTCAGTTTTGGATTTGCTTTGGATTTTTATGCTGCTTTGGATATAAAGGATAATATTTCACTAAATATTCAACAATACTTTGTTTTTGGCTGCTGCTGTTGGGTCCTCCTCCACACATCATGACAGGTTCTGATTCGGTGCTGATTCAGCGGAACAAGCGCTGAAACTGCAAACGGGTCGTAACAAGACTCCCACACGTCATCAGTAATTATTTTCCTCAAGATTTTTAGATCAGGGCGATTGGATGTAGGTCTGCATAGATCATGATGAGTGGCAGTTTTAGTGGTGAAATTAAGGATTAATGAAAAAAGAACCACAGGGAGCCAGAGCAGAACAAAAAGTAATCAACAAGGAGACCTGGGTAAAACAGGGAAGGAACCGGCAAGGAGTGACTGAGAGAGAGGTGAGAGTAAATACTGGAGCAATGGAGCTGAGCTGATTGTACGTTCTTGATCCATATTGGGTTTACTGGTCTGTTCTGGGTCGTTGCCATGGTGCCTGGTCCAGTTCTGGTTCAGCTTTCTTTATTTTAACAGATGGTCCCACATTCTCCTTAAGATTGCTCTGATAGCTGCTGAAACTGAGGCAGTGTTGTATGAAGGTGAGCTGACTAGATCCCGATGCTGCAGAGCCTCCCCAGCCATGACACTCCCACCGCCATGCTTCAGGTTATATCAGCTTCTTATAGTCAGGGACTGTCTTTTACTCTAAATATGCCTGAATAATTCACTCTGAGACTCACCTGTCCAGAGGTTCATGTTTTTCTGCAGACTAAACATTCCTCCTTGTTCATGTAGTGCAGTTGGTTCTGCATTGATTTGTGAGAAATAATCAAACTGAATTCAAATAACAGAAAATATCACAGCCTTCTCCCTAACCCTGTTTAACGGGCGTGCTGTGGTGGCGTAGTGGATAGTGCGACCCACGTGTGGAGGCCTTGACGCGGCCGTCGAAGGTTTGACTCCTGGACTGGACAATATTTGTTGCATGTCTTCCCCCTTTCCTGTCAACTTACTTTCATAAAGGGACAAAAGACCTGCTGGAGGGGTTAAAAAAACCTGTTTGACTATGACAATGGGTGTTAGCATCTTCATTAGCAATGTTTCATGTAGCATAAGAGCGGCTAAATATCCACAAATACAATACAAAGATTAACTGCCCCATAACATTAATTAACAGTAACTGAAGTATCACTTATTATGCTTTAAATAAGCATAATAACTTGTTAAACTACCCTTTGCCACAGAATCCAGAAGGAAAGAAATCGTCTGCTAGCGTGGGAAACGGCCCAGACCACAATGCTCTCATCTGTCATGTGATTTCCTACCACAATAAACTTTTAATTTTAAAACAAAAGCTGGATTAATTTTGATCAACATGTTCATATTGGAGGAATGTTACTGTCTGCTTTTCAAAGACATTGTCTGCAAATAAAATAAACACCAAGTATTGTAGAAAGAGTCTCTGTGTTCAGAGAAAATCATTGTGCTGCTCAGGTTTAGTTGTTTCCCCAGAATGTTTTCTGGACCGGTTGTCGTTTGGATCAGAAACAAAACCCTCAGCTGGAGGCTGATAAGTGGCTGTGATTGCTTGTTCAGCTTTGAGTGGATTCTCTTCATGGCTGGAGCTGCACCACCTTCTCTGCTGATTAAATAATCATATTTTTCTGTTCTTATTGGTTTTATGTGTAAAGTGATCCGTCATTCTGATGGAGAAGTCGATTATTAAACCAAAACAACGTCTGTTGCCTTCTGGAGGAATTTCCTCTCCGATTCAGCAGCCTGGGCCTCGTTTCTCCACAACGCAGATCAAATCAGACACATGCAGATTAGACATAATTCATCCCTGCCTTCCCCTCCAGGCTGCGGGGTCAGAGGTTACAGGCTGTATGGCTGCTCAGAGACCCACTCACTGACCCAAACCCTACACACAGACCAGGGGTCTCTGACCTTTGACCTCTGAGCATGTGCTACTAAATCTGAAGAATTTTAAATCTAAAGATCTTGTCTTTATGACTTTTCCAGTTTTCATTCTGTCCTTGTCATGCGATCACTTCCTCAGCTCAGACATTAAGTTAAGGCTGCATGACCTTTACATCTAAAGCTATTAGGGATTATAATCTGTTGATTTAATTAATCTGCGATGGCTCGGCATGGCTCCAGTGCCATTAGCCATGTAGTGAGTAATGACGGCACTCTGGCTCTTTCCTGTGTCTTTGTTTTCAGCCATCTGTTGTTTCTTTCCATCAGCTGTTTTTCTTGTCCTCCCTTTTCTGTTAGTCCTTCTAATTCTCCCCATTTGTGTTTGTTCCTATCAAAATAAATGAAGCATCATTTTAACCCAATATTTTGTCCTGTTGGTCTTTTATGAAACTGTACAAAAATACTTTGGAGTATAGCAGCCATGACGGTCATTTTAACCAACAGTTGGAGTATTTTATTATTTATTCTGTTTGAGAACATCTGTGTGTGAATTAAATCCTTCTGTTGTTCTTTAGGCCAACATTTCAGCAGCCAGAGAATCAGAACAACAGAGACTGGCTGTCATATCGGGGTTTTGTTCATTTATGTTATTTAGCCTTTTTTCTTCAGTTATTTGTAAGATTTCTAGTTTATTTAGCTCATAGCTCAGCTTCTGTCAATCTGCTGGGAAATAAACTACTAAACCAAAAATCCTTCAAAAACCCCAAAAAGACGATTCTGCAGATTTTAACCTGCA